>NC_139643.1:23696986-23738705 GCF_964638095.1 Poromitra crassiceps | reverse complement strand
GGTGGTTTGTGCTCTGTACACAAATATTCGGCAAAAGTTCCTCAATCATGAAATGATATGCTAAATTATTTGATTGCAGTCATTATCTTCACTGGGGGCCACATGCTACGCACTCGAGGAACGGTGAGACGCTGGTTCTCAACGTGGGGGTCCGGGCCCCACCGGGGGTCCTCGAGTGGGGTTTCCAGAGGGTCCCCAGCAAATTGATGAAAAGTGTGAAACCCCACCATTTCTTCATTTCTAAGAAGTGGCCACAATTAGAGAATTGAGAAGAATGACTGTTTTGATCTGTAGTTTTCACTGTTATCTCGCTTCCTACAATAAAGATAGTCTGGACAAAATCCATTATCTAACAATAACAAAAAATATTCTCAGATTTGGGTCTGAGAGACTCATCAAAGGGCTTAGTGGGCCTTGATTTGAAAAAGGTTGACAATTTGCTGCTGCTGCCGGGTGTAAGCAGGCACCAAATGGCACGTGTCATGTTATGATGAAGGCTCCTACTCCGGGAGAACGAAACAAGACAGTTGATCAGGTAACAACATGTTTCAATGCGTCGCATCCCCTCGGAATTGAAATCGATTATTGCAACAACCTGAAGCGGTTTGAATGATGACTGAGTGTAAAAAATGCCAGGGCCTACGTTTCCCACAAAGCACTGTTGAATGACAAACAGCAGGCTTGTGATAAGGAGGAGCAGAGCAGATGGCTCAGGAGATTGGAATTAGACGATAGGAGAGAGGGGGGGGGGGGGAACGCTGGAAGAGGAGGCCATCAAGGCTGCACCACTTCAGACACCCGCACGGCAACCGACTGACGCCAGATCCTCTGACGAAGCCATCGTCATGACAACCCCCACAGCCAGGTAAACAAGGCTGCCCCTGAACCGACGTGGCGACGAGAGAGGGGCTGAAAAACACACACACAGGGAGGATAAAGGAGACATCTAGGTCGATAGATAGACGGGATCAGACGTGTGGAAAGATGCTGGAAACACACACACACACACACACACACGCACACACACACGCACACACGCACGCACGCACGCACACACACACACACACACACACACACACACACACACACACACACACACACACACACACGCAAAATAGAAAAGAGAAAATGACGAGGGGGTTGGTGCCTGTTGAATGCTGGCGCTGTCTCGAGAGCAGATGCAGGAGCTGAGAGAAAAATATCTCCCTCTAAGCCTACAGCACTATCACACACTATACAGTCATTTGCGCTCTACCCTCCCCTCTCCTCTCCTCCCCATCTCTCTCTCTTCCCTCTCCTCCCTCTCCTCCCATCTCTCTCCCTCCCCTCTCCTCCCTCCCCTCTCCTCCCCATCTCTCTCCCTCCCCTCTCCTCCCCATCTCTCTCCCTCTCCCTCTCCTCCCTCCCCTCTCCTCCCCATCTCTCTCCCTCCCCTCTCCTCCACATCTCTTTCCAGCTTGTTTACAAAAACACAGTCACATACTGGGCACAGACAACACAGGCAAAAAACCTGCCCTATCAACACACCATTTTGACAGTGTGTTTTTAGCCCCCCCACTCCAACGGCAAATACACACAGTGATATTATACAATCGACTAAATAAACACAAATTGTTCTCACGTACACACACGTACAACACACACACACAGACACACACACACACACACACACACACACACACACACACACAGACACAGTATATTGTCTGTTCCTGGCAGGCTTCCATACACACTCTCTTGGTCACAGCGACATGAGCACACACACACACACACACACACACACACACACACACACACACACACACACACACACACACACACACACACACACAGTTAATCTTCCGCTCTCTGTGATGCCACGGGGGATTTGGCTAGGATTATGAGATATTAAATCCATAGATTATCCAATCACATCACAGCTCGACCCCTTCCCCATAATGCCTGACCCCCATCCCATCAAAATCCATACGCACAGACGGGTCGCACTCGCTCCCGTGTAAACGCACATAAAACCCACTTTTGATTTACTAAGGCGGCTAAATGTGTTTTAGATAGAGGCTCGTTCACAGTCGCCAGTGTGTATCGCTTTGATAATCACATTTTTCTCCCGTCTCTATTATGAAGCAGCTGGTAATCTCTATATTAGCCTGCACTCAACCCTGCCACGCCATTACTCCAACTCAACCCTGCCACGCCGTTACTCCAACTCAACCCTGCCACGCCGTTACTCCAACTCAACCCTGCCACGCCGTTACTCCAACTCAACCCTGCCACGCCGTTACTCCAACTCAACCCTGCCACGCCGTTACTCCAACTCAACCCTGCCACGCCGTTACTCCACTCAACCCTGCCACGCCGTTACTCCACTCAACCCTGCCATGCCATTACTCCACTCAACCCTGCCATGCCGTTACTCCAACTCAACCCTGCCACGCCGTTACTCCAACTCAACCCTGCCATGCCATTACTCCACTCAACCCTGCCACATTGTTACTCCAACTCAACCCTGCCACGCCGTTACTCCAACTCAACCCTGCCACGCCGTTACTCCAACTCAACCCTGCCACGCCGTTACTCCACTCAACCCTGCCATGCCATTACTCCACTCAACCCTGCCATGCCGTTACTCCAACTCAACCCTGCCATGCCGTTACTCCACTCAACCCTGCCACATTGTTACTCCAACTCAACCCTGCCATGCCATTACTCCACTCAACCCTGCCACGTTGTTACTCACCAACTCAACCCCACCACACCGTTACTCCACTCAACCCTGCCACGCCGTTACTCCAACTCAACCCTGCCACGCCGTTCCTCCAACTCAACCCCTGCCACGCCGTTACTCCAACTCAACCCTGCCACGCCGTTACTTCCAACTCAACCCTGTCACGCCGTTACTCCAACTCAACCCTGCCACACCGTTACTCCACTCAACCCTGCCACGCCGTTACTCCAACTCAACCCTGCCACATTGTTACTCCAACTCAACCCTGCCATGCCATTACTCCACTCAACCCTGCCACGTTGTTACTCCAACTCAACCCCACCACGCCGTTACTCCACTCAACCCTGCCACGCCGTTACTCCAACTCAACCCTGCCATGCCGTTACTCCAACTCAACCCCACCACGCCGTTACTCCACTCAACCCTGCCACGCCGTTACTCCAACTCAACCCTGCCACGCCGTTACTCCAACTCAACCTGCCACGCCGTTACTCCAACTCAACCCCTGCCACGCCGTTACTCCAACTCAACCCTGTCACGCCGTTACTCCAACTCAACCCTGCCACACCGTTACTCCACTCAACCCTGCCACGCCGTTACTCCAACCTCAACCCTGCCATGCCGTTACTCCACTCAACCCTGTCACGCCGTTACTCCAACTCAACCCTGCCATGCCGGTACTCCAACTCCAACCCCGCCACGCCGTTACTCCAACTCAACCCTGCCATGCCGTTACTCCACTCAACCCTGTCACGCCGTTACTCCAACTCAACCCTGCCATGCCGGTACTCCAACTCAACCCCGCCACGCCGTTACTCCACTCAACCCTGCCATGCCGGTACTCTCAACTCAACCCCGCCACGCCGTTACTCCACTCAACCCTGCCATGACGCCGTTACGTCGAAACCAGGCCGCGGTGTGACGGAGACATGTGTCTGTCGCTTGTTTTCGCTCCAATTTTACTCCATTTTGCTTGCGCGCAGCCCTGAAAGGCAGCCTGCTCTGAATGGTAAATATATCAGCGGAGGCCATCTCTCCTGCTCTTTGAACAACATTTCCAGGAGGGAGGTAGGAGGAGGGGGTGGGGTGGGGCGGGAGGGCTCTCCGACGCCCCCCCCCCCCCCCCCCCCCCACCCTGCTCCATCACACACAGCGCTGGTCATTGCATCGTGCCGGTCGCCTAGCAACCTGGCATCCCTCGTCCCCGCCGTCTCCAGGCAACGAGACCTGCGACCACAATCAACCTGCCATCCCATCCCATCCCCCCCTCCTCCTCCTCCCCCTCCCCCCTCCGCTCCTGTCTCCGCTCTGCTCGCTCGCTTCTCCGTCCTCATCGCAAAAAAAAAAATACAAAAAAAAAGAATAATAAAAAATAAACGCTCTTACGCCGGGACACAGTTGTGAATTCGCCCCCCCGGGGGGGGGGGGGTGGGGGGGGGGGGGGGGGGGCAGAGGGGGGATGGGGGGGGGGGGGGGATCACAGGTGGAAATGGTTATATTCACAGGCGTCAACAAAAACAGCAGAGAGATGAATAGAGGCAGATGAGGCGCGCGAGGCACAAAGAGTGGGAACAAAGCAACAGAGGCAGGGACAAAAAGCTGGAGATGCACGAGTACGCTCTGTTAACGCTTCTCCACACGGATGCACACACAGATGTGCACACTACACACACACGCATACACACACACACACACACACACACGCATGCACACACACACAGAGCGAGGAGCCGTGTGGACAAGCCGCACCTTCCCATGTATTCAGCCAGTCACCGAATCAATCAATCCAACACAAAGAGAGTGACAGCATCACGCGTGTACAGTCCAATAATCTGTAATCAATGAGCCACTCTTCAGTGTCAATCCTGCTTCCTATATAGTCACCACCCCCCCGCCCCCCACCCACCCCCACTTCCAGTGCTCGCTGCCTCCTCCTCGTCTCTAGTAGGGGTGGGAATCACCAGATGCCCACGATACGATACTAAAACGATACTTGAGTCGCAATACGATAGTATTGCGATATGCTAGTATTGCGATATATTGAATATTGCGATATTTGGATATATTGTGATTTCTTACTTTTTCAACTGCAAATGATGTCCCCAAAGGAAAACTTTGCCAACATCTGGTTTATATAAGATCAATTTTCTAGTCTGTTCATCTGACTTCACACCATTTTATTGCAGCAACATTGTCAAGTAGACAGAATCATTTGAAAAAGCAATTGATTCTATCATTTTAGTACGGTAATAGCAAACAGTTTATTTGCACATTATATCATAAAATATCGATACTTGGCGTCCAAATATCGATACAATATCATCAGGCAAAATATCACGATACTATGGTGTATCGATCCCCAGTAAGCAGAGAGTTTGATGCTGATGCTGAGCCTTGTTGTAAGAAGACAGAAAAGGACCTTCTTCCAAAGTGGAGAAACTGAATATCAAACTGGTCAATTTATAACAACCACGCGAGCGTCGACTCTCAATTGTTTCCTCTCTTTCCAGCTGTTAAATATTCATGTCAAGCGTTGTTTGACGAGACTCGGTGGAGCAGAGGGGGGGAAAAGAACTGAATCATGGACAGATCCACGCTCGCTCGTGTGTGTGTGTGTGTGTGTGTGTGTGTGTGTGTGTGTGTGTTTACAGATATCCCATGTCCTAGTTTTGGTTGTTCTTTATTTAACGACGCCGCACTATGTATAGACGCATGCTGCTGCACGCTCATTACATGTCACAGAGTTCAAAGAGACTAATGAGTTTTAAGGCAACCGGCCCCCCTTTTCCACCGTGTGTGTGTGTGTGGTGTGAATGTGCATCCTCCACACACACACACACACACACTCATGCCCACCCCTCACCCCCTGCCCAAACACACCATCTTTCTCTGTAACAGATGTCTGTATTTAAGCTGATAAACGCACTGCCTGAGTGCCACCAGCCCCCCCCCCCCCCCACCCCCCCCTGTTCATTATGTCAAACTTTCATTCATTTCTCCCTCCCCTCCTCCCCCCACACCCTCATTTTCTCAGACCCCCTCCCCCTCTTCTCCCCCCCCCCCCCCCCCCCCCACCTTCATTCATCCAATTTCTCTCTAATTCACACCCATTTACACCCCCTATAAATCCACTCTGCATTCATCATTGCCGTCGGCCTCCAGAGTGACGTACGGAGTGACCGGGGGCCCCTCCCCCTCCGCGGCGCGCTGTCCCGTCCTGTAACGCCCCCCCCCCCCCCCCCCCCACACACACAGACACACACACACACACACACATTCATATGCATACATATGCAAATGAATCGACGCACCGACGCATCACTTAACACCCGATAGATCCATCAAGTGAACGCACTAATCATCGCCGTCACCCCCCCCAACACTGACATGAACATACAGTGCAGAGCAGGCTACACGTGGAGGCGCTGCTTATCTGCTTATTGTTGCCACTCAGACACATGAAAGCACATCCTAACATCATGTGTGTTTAGATGAGTAGCGAATACCCCAAGAGCCGTGTATATAGAAGAGTCGCGACATCTCCGTTCACTCCAATGAGACCGTTTTTTTTTACTCGCAAGAGTTCCAGGAAGTAAGGTTTCTGGATTAAGCAGCGCTGATGATGATGTGATGTACTTTGAAAGGGTCAGACGTTTAAAGAATCAAATTGAACACCTATCAGCTTTATTTTAGCATTCAAACGTAGCACGAGCCCCGTTCCTGGCTGTTCATTGGCTACTAAGTCACGCGTGTTGGACGATCCGCTGACGCCACTCTCTTACTAGGTTGCTCTGGCGAACCCAATCTGAGCATCTATTTGGTGGCTTTGCTGGCTTGTCATGACGTTAACCACGTGAGCTTTGACATGTTTGTCTCTCTTCAGTGTAAAAAGCCTCAAATGCAAAAGATGCCGTAGACTTTTGAAGGCTGAAAGAGAGTGCTATGCTATGCCTAATGAGCTCAACCTGTTTTTCATATCAAGGAGCCCTCATTCACTCCACATTTGGGCCTCTGCAACCTGGACTTGGAATAATGAAGACAATGAGTGATCTTAAATTGGATCAGTTGGTGTCTGCTGTTAATTGAGCAGAGCTGGACTATAGATAGAATATGCGAAAATATTTTTATCGTGATATGATTTCGTCCAGAATTCCATGACTATCTGTATTATAGGTAGAGAGATAAGAGATAAACAAAGATCACAACAGTCTTTTTTCTACAATTTTCCAATTGTGTTAACTCATTAAAGTAAATGAAATATTTTTGATCAATTAACCCATTTGCTTCACCTGGCGAGGCAGTTGGATTCGTGCGAGATGGCGAGATCACGATCACGCGACAAATCCATCTTGCCACGCTCCAAATCTATTGGTTTGAATCCGAACCACCAGTGGATCGCACCAATCAGCATCCTATGAGGCAGCTACGGGGCGGGCCAATCACCTGCCAGGTATTTTTTTGAAAGTGCCTGCCCTGGGAAACGCCCCTTCCCGATGATTCGTTCCCGGATGGTGATGTGAAAACAAAAACCATCTGGCAGCGTCAGGTTATAATTTGCTGGGTGGGTGGGGGGCTGGGTGGGGAGGGGGGGGGGGGGACTAAATGTGGTATTCCAGTACTATTATCTTATTATCATTAACATCATTAACCAAGGAGCCACACCAGATACAAGCTTCCTACATCCTGTGTAAGAAGCATCTGGGGCCGTGCTATTATTAGCCATTGGCTTTATTTGAGACTATTGATAAAAAGCCTTCTGTCCGCTCTGTCTGAGTCCTTATGGCTGAGTAAATGTCAGGCTTTAGTCAGATGTTCCACACACAGAGATCTCTTTCCTCTCAGCTCGTACAGGGGGCCTGGCACCACACATCTCCACTCTCACACACACTGTGTGGATGGAGTACGTCGTCGCACGCAGAAACCTGAGAGTGAGAGGTCTTTGTCCTAACAAAGCTCTCATACACCAAATCTACTTCAGCACAGATCTTTGGATGCGCACACACACACACACACACACGCACACACTTCATTAAACCATGTTAGTGTGAACACCTGCCCTCCCCTCCCCCGCTGCGCGTGCAGCCGTGCACACACACACACACACACACACACACAGACACACACACAGACAGCTACGTTCTCACTTTAGCACAATCTCACTACTACACAGTTACAACGTTTCAAATGTCAACCTGAGAAGGACAAAATTACCAATATGGTTTTGCTCTAAACGTGGAAATGTGATTCAAATGAGCGTTTTCTCCTGTTTCATAATGAGGGCCAACATATGGCTGCTCTACAAAAGCAGATATGAGCTCTAAATCATCGAGCTCGAGTTCAAAAGGTAGACGTTCGTATCGGAGGTGGTTTGTAAAAAAAAAAAAAATCTTTCAGCAAATGTTTCAATCTGGGATAGTGTGGAAGTTTCTGCTTCTGTCGGCCTCATAACAGCTGAGCAGCCAGACACATTGGCCTGGCAACAGGACTGAGTCCTCCTGAGAGAGCACAGAGATAGAGCGATAAGAACAGAGGGGACACGAGTACAAGATGTCCAAACAGGACAGAAGCAGAGTCCAGCTCGTGAGCCAACCTCAAGGGTTTGTTGTTGTTGTTTTGCTTTTTATTCTTGGCTCTTCCCGTCTCCACGCCCTCACGTTCCCTCAGACGTCTCCATGGCCTCACGCTCACGTTCCCTCAGAGGGAATCTGGTGAATTTCTCCTGCTTGCCCCTCCCCCTCCAAACTCCACTGCCCCTCCTCCCCCTCCAGACTCCACTGCCCCTCCTCCCCCTCCAAACTCCACTGCCCCTCCCCCTCCAAAACTCCACTGCCCCTCCTCCCCCTCCAAACTCCACTGCCCCTCCCCCTCCAAACTCCACTGCCCCCCTCCCACTCCAAACTCCACTGCCCCTCCCCCTCCAAACTCCACTGCCCCCCTCCCACTCCAAACTCCACTGCCCCTCCCCCTCCAAACTCCACTGCCCCTCCCTCTCCAAACTCCACTGCCCCCTCCCACTCCAAACTCCACTGCCCCTCCCCCTCTAAACTCTACTGCCCCCCTCCCACTCCAAACTCCACTGCCCCCCTCCCACTCCAAACTCCACTGTTCTCCTCCCCCTCCAAACTCCACTGTTCTCCTCCCCCTCCAAACTCCACTGCCCCTCCCCCTCCAAACTCCACTGTCCTCCTCCCCCTCCAAACTCCACTGCCCCTCCCCCCCTCCAAACTCCACTGCCCCTCCCCCTCCAAAACTCCACTGCCCCCCCCTCCAAACTCCACTGCCCCTCCTCCTCCAAAACTCCACTGCCCCTACCCCCCCTTCAAACTCCACTGCCCCCCTCCCCCTCCAAACTCCACTGCCCCTCCCCCTCCAAACTCCACTGCCCCTCCTCCCCCTCCAAAACGCCACTGCCCCCCCCCCTCCAAACTCCACTGTCCTCCCCCCCCTCCAAACTCAATGTGTTTTTGACGCCATTTCTGCCCCTCACACTTAAGAGACGGACTCACTCTCACACCTGAAATTAAACACAAGACCAGGTGCCACTCCCATCAGGCCATCTGTTCACCCCTCCCTCGCTTCCTTTCTTATCTTTTCTTTCTTTCTTTCTTTCTTTCTTTCTTTCTTTCTTTCTTTCTTTCTTTCTTTCTTCCTATGTGTCTTTCATTCTTTCTTCACTCCTACAAATGCATTTCAGCCTTCCATCTATTGTTAGCGGAAAGACGGGGGGGGGGGGGGGATACAAAAAGCACAAATCGGCAGTGCCGAGTGTTAATGACATCCTTGGGCTTTCTCTGCATTCAGGTGTGCTCTCATTGGTGCTCTCCCCTCTCACTCCTATAATAGCTTTCATGTTCTTTCTTTTGTATGGCCGCAGCCCTGAGATGCCCAAGTTAGCATTTGGCAGTGCAGGTGCAATTAGATGACAATTACACCACAGCTGGTAGCAGGGGTGGGAAGCCGTTCTTTGTGTGTGTGGGTGTGTGTGTGTGCGTGTGCGTGTGTGGGTGTGTGCGTGTGTGTGTGTGTGTGTGTGTGAGGGGGGCGAGCTAATAAGATGGTTTTCATGCGTGTGTGTTTTTTTGGCGAGGGGGGTAGGGCTGGATGGAGGGGACCGCAGGAGGCTGGTGGTAGCTTGTTCCTGGATGCTCGTACAAGGCTTAGAGATAAGAGGGTCTGGAAAGGAGGGCCACTGGGGAGATGGGCAGGGCAGAGAGGGTCTTAGCCGTGGGGCACCGGCCTGCAGATCCCCTCCGCGGGGTCAGCCGGGTCACGCTACTGTCATGCTAATAATGGGATTTCTACTGCTGCTGCCCCTCCACCAACTGTGCCTGTCTCCAAAAACACCCTGCCTGCTACAGTCAAACAGCAGCCCCATTGCTCCTTCACTCTCTCAGATGCTATGGTGATGAGCTGCCGGGGGTGTGTGTGGGGGTGGGGGGGGGGGGTTTGGGGGAGGGGTCCAAAAATAAAGAAGTAAAACGATGTAGATTTCAACCAAAATAACCCAAAAGGAAACCCTTGTTAGCAAAAGAGGAAGGGGACTGAACACTGTCGAGTCTGACTGGGAGGACGCTCGTCTCAATAATTCCTCGCCTTGTCTCTCATATAGGGTGTTATTATAGAGACGCGGCTGTCACCTCATATTTACATCAGTAAATGTCATTTGGCAGCAGCACACCTGCTGCCTGGCTATGCTAATAAAGCTGGGTTTAACTTTGATTAGAATGCCGAGAGAGAGGAGGGGGGAGACATGGAGAGAGAGGAGGGGAGGCAGGGAGAGAGAGGAGGGGAGACAGGGGAGAGAGAGGAGGGGAGACAGGGAGAGAGAGGAGGGGAGACAGGGGAGAGAGAGGAGGGGAGACAGGGGAGAGAAAGGAGAGACAGGGGAGAGGAGGGGAGACAGGGAGAGAGAGGAGGGGAGACAAGGGAGAGAGAGGAGGGGATACAGGGAGAGAGGGGGGAGGCAGGAGAGAGAGAGGAGGGGAGACGGGGGAGAGAGAGGAGAGACAGGGGAGAGAGAGGAGAGACAGGGGAGAGAGAGGAGGGGAGACAGGGGAGAGACAGGGGAGAGAGAGGAGGAGAGACAGGGGAGAGAGAGGAGGGGAGACAGGGGATAGAGAGGAGAAGAGACAGGGGAGAGAGAGGGGGGGAGACAGGGGAGAGAGAGGAGGGGAGACAGGGGAGAGAGGAGGGGAGACAGGGAGAGAGAGGAGGGGAGACAGGGGAGAGAGAGGAGGGGAGACAGGGGAGAGAGAGGAGGGGAGACAGGGGAGAGAGAGGAGGGGAGACAGGGGAGAGAGAGGAGGGGAGACAGGGAGAGAGAGGAGGGGAGACAGGGAGAGAGAGAGGAGGGGAGACAGGGAGAGAGAGGAGGGGAGACAGGGGAGAGAGAGGAGGGGAGACATGAGAGAGAGAGGAGGGGAGACAGGGAGAGAGAGTAGGGGAAACAGGGGAGAGAGGGGAGGGGAGACAGGGGAGAGAGAGGAGGGGAGACAGGGGAGAGAGAGGAGGGGAGACAGGGGAGAGAGAGGAGGGGAGACAGGGGAGAGAGAGGAGGGGAGACAGGGGAGAGAGAGGAGGGGAGACAGGGAGAGAGAGGAGCGGAGACAGGGGAGAGAGAGGAGGGGAGACAGGGGAGAGAGAGGAGGGGAGACAGGGGAGAGAGAGGAGGGGAGACAGGGGAGAGAGAGGAGGGGAGACAGGGAGAGAGAGGAGGGGAGACAGGGGAGAGAGAGGAGGGGAGACAGGGGAGAGAGAGGAGGGGAGACAGGGAGAGAGCGAATGGAAGAGAAACATCAGAGAGAATAAGAGCCGTCTCTTTCGACCCGTGACGCAGATCAGACCTCAACTGGATGGATATGTCTGGATGCATCACATATGAAACATACAGTAGGAGGAGAGCTGCCCCTGGCCTCTATTTGAGCATATGAGCTAAAGGGGAAGTCAGGCCCACATGTCAAAGTGAGTTGATTTTCCTGTGTCACTGTGTGGGTGTGTGTGTGTGTGTGCACATGTGTGTGTGTGCGTGTGTGTGTGTGCGCACGTGTGTGTGTGTGTGTGGGGGTGTATTTCCGATGGCATGCCATTTATTCCGCTCCCTTTATGCATGTGAGCAGACGAGGATCTCTGGCGACCCGGAAAGACGACGATGACCACTCACCCCTGGTAGCGTCTTCTGCTCGTGCAGTGCATTCTGGGCTTTGAGGGCGGACTCACGCGCACAATATGTCAGGAAGGCGCATCCTGCAGACAGAGAGGCAGACACCAGCGTGCTATAAGTATTATGTATGTATTTTAAATGTCAGATGCATATAGCGCTATTTATAAATGCATGATGTTGGTGTTGCTGGTGCCTGGTTACTGTAACCTAATCAATAGGCTCTCTAGCCTGAAGGCCAGCAGGCTGAAACATGTTGCTGGACTTTACTGTTCCATTATGAATTAGATATAGGAGCTTTGACTTTGCTGCTGCCTTGGTCAATGTCGCTTTTAATTTTCAAAAAACAACAACATTATTATCCATAAGAATTGATGCTTGCTTACCCTGCCCGATGAAATAAAGGAAAACAACATGAAAATGACAAAAATAATAATACTACTACTAATAAAAAATTCAACAAATGGCAAATAATTAAATAGTTGTCCATATAGTGTTTGAGAGCTATGGGGAATTATTAGATCTTGAATCCTAATACCTGGAGACTATTCGTAGATAAGTGGTCTGAATCACTGTTTAATATCATGCTGTTCCAGCAAAATGTATGCAGTCCCACATAATAGAGAAAAGGGCCTTCATTAACCTTTAGGGCTCCCACAAATCATGAATATGTAAATGTATGCAGAATAGGTGTTATAGGTGTTAAAGGGACTGATACCACCTGGCCTATATGCCTCACACATGATTGATCGTTTACATGGATTTAGAACTCCTTTGTTTTCTACCATCAGATTTGTATTCGAAATGACATTCTCTTGACAGACTATTATTTAGCTTAGATCACATATTGGGAGGCTTTCCTCCCTCTGAAATACAGGATATATGTGACATTCTATTCCAGGATGAGAAAGGCCATTTGAAATGCAGCACCAGCAGTTGTAGTAATAGTAGGTCAAATGATTGATATCACAATATGAAAACAAATTGTGCAGCTTAACTCCAGGGTTCCTACACAGTCTCAATCAAAAGAGTCCATACTTCTTGCAGACTTTGATTTGTTTTGAAGATTTTGTCTGGTGTTCAATATGATTTGCGCAGATATACTGTATGTCTTGCCCCTGCTAACTAGGTCATATCACTGTATAGATTAAGATGGTTCTTCACAGTCACAAATATCAGTGCTCCTACACGCCTTCAAATTTAAAATTCCATATTTGTCTCTAGACCCATATGTTCTTGCCTGGATGTGATTTTGGTGGGTATATTTGATATAATGCATGCTGACATCGGCTGGGTAATAAGAGCGCCCCTCTATCTGAACATTATTCTTCACATCAACAAAAACTGTGGACTCAAAGTGGCCCTACAACAACAAAGAGATCATTTTGTATATTGGATCTGAAACCCAACAGTTTACATACTTTCCCAGACATTTTTTTTTAATTCCCAAACTATTCAAGACCTGGACATGATCAAATTCATTTTTAATACTTTTCCAGACTTTCCAGACATAGGTAGGAACCCTGTAACTCCTTGACTGACAAAATACTTACAGCTGTACAGACAAATCCTTTATATTTCAGAGATATTGAACAGCCACTTTTATATACTATAGATGTTGAACAATTGTCTTCAGGTATAATGATCATTTTCCTAAATGGATTGTGCAATGTAGCATTTTGATACAGACCTCTTCATACTGAGGCTATAGAAAATAAATGATCCAGGTTATTTGGATAGGTATTATGTATACAACCTGTCCACTGCCTGTGCATAACAAATCTCTCCTTTTCTTGATCAGTGGGGCTTAAAATGTGGGCCGAGGCCCCACAAGGTTCCCCAGCTAAATGAGGAATATTTGGTTTAATTTAATTGGAAATTAGCCCATATCCCAATTAGAGAATATAGCAACTATTCTAAATGTCTCTTTTCACCACTACCTCCTCACATACAGTGCAGACAGTTATAGAATGCATATACTAAGACAACAGGACTCTTCCCATATGGGGGGGGGGGGGGGTTCAGGGACAAAATCTTCTCAAATGGGGGGGGGGGGGGGTACAAGAAAACATTTGAGCCTCCCTTACCTTTGTGCATCCCTGTGTATTTGTCCTTAATCACAGTCAACTCGTAGATCTTCCCGAACTGTTCAAAGATGGGCTTCAGGTCCTTCTCCTCCAAGTTTCGGGGTATCTGCCCGATGAACAGCTTGATTGCGTCGGCCTCCTTCATTGGGAAGTCTGGGGGATAGGAAGGACAGGACAGTGGAGGCGGTCAGGTGGAACGGGCAGGAGGTAACGGAGGAGATTCAGGTGGGATGCTCCAATGACAATGGGTGGCATTGGTACAGACTGAAATAATGTAGTTTCTCAACCCTTATGAGGTGAAGGCATACAGTAGTAGATTGATTTTAGGAGGATACTCTACAGAAAATCACAGCAAAAATATACATAAATAACATCATGTAGGAATATTATAATATTATAATGATGCAATAGGAGAAAAAAGGCTTTTAAAGTATGATAAGGCCATTATAAACTCACTGTTGATTACCATATAGACACACTGTAAGTCCCTAAAGGAACAGTGATTTTCTGTTAGGGGGCTTAATTGAATAGACATTTTTTTTATACCCTGTATTTTATAATACGACTGTAAAATACACTACGGGATTAGTAGGTGTAATATAAAATTGTGATCTCAGAGGAACTATTCTTGGCATACTAGCCTATATATGTTATCTATCATAATAATCATAATGCATTGCTGTGGAGCTAAGACATGGCTAACAGAATCTGGGTTAAAAACAAAACACAAGTCAGATCATTGCAATCATAAATAATAGTAAACATAATCCTTTGTTGTAGCCTACTACGCTTCGTGGGTTGAGGCTGCCCATATTGAATCAGCCCATCCAGAAACCTGACAGTGTCAACACAGACCCCTACGGTCTCTTTGTCAAGACAGGGTGACAACAATTTACCCAAATCAAATTAAAAAGACCAAAAAAAAAGTCAAATTCATACCTGTGGTTCTGCTCCTGGCAACGAATCGGTGTAATCAGTGGATGCCCTTCTTCTTCCCCCGCTATTATTTAGTTATTAACATTAAATGATTCAATTCATTCGTCAGTGAGAGCCTCTTTGAATCCTATACTAAGTTAGGCCTAGCCCCCTATGGCAACACAAGTAACAAATCCAACGACGGTCCTTTATCCGGCATGAGCGTGTTTTTCTGGATCCGCTTGTTGTTTTCCCCCCCTGCTCTTTGTTGACACGCCCCCCTATAAATGTCCTTTTTAAAATCCTCTACAAAAATAAATAAATCCTACAACAGCTCTGTTAAATAAGAGGGGTGGTGATGTGCTGAAATTGAGGCTCCCTTCAGTATACGGGAGGGGAATTGGCAGTCTGGCTGGTTGTCCTCTCTCTCTCTCTCTCTCTCTCTCTCTGTGTCTCTACTCCTTTGACGTCGTAAGCCGGTGTCTCCCTCCCTGTCCATCTCAGCTCCATCCCTCCCTTGGGTTGTACAAGCCGTGATGTCTGCCGCTAGGGAGCGTCTCCAAACTACCAGCATCGTGACAGACAGTGGGGGGATTTAAAGCCATTACATAAAACACACCAAGGAGGGTTGAAAACATCCAACAGTGACGCTGAGACATTTTATTTTGGTGCAGATGTTGTACAAATACTGTATACCATTATATTATTTAGCTATTAGGCTACTTTAGGTTAAATATCTTAGGCTACATATTTTTCTTGTAGGCCTACTGTTTTAACTGTTATTGTTCAAGTTCAAGTTCAAGTAGTTTATTAATGTCCCAAAGGGCAAATTGGATTACAGCAAGGCGTAGAGGCTTGAAACATAAAAACATAAAGTGCAAACCATACATACAATGTCATAAATAATCAGACATTTTTTTCAATTCAATTCTGTATTCTAGCACATACTGCATGCATCTTATATCCTGACATATCTTAGCATACCTATACACATGATATACACACCTACATACGTCATACATAGGCCTACTTATTACTACTATGTATATTACTGTACATTGCTTTGCACTTTTTTACTGCTCTTTTGCACTTCTGGTTCAATGCTAACTGCATTTCGTTGTCTCAGTAGGCTACTTGTACTCTGTGCAATGACAATAAAGTTGAATCTAATCTAAATTAAATACAATGTAAGACGGGATTTAGCCTTACCCATGTCTCCTGCACTTGCTTCCCCCTGTATGTATTTGTTTGTTGCTTTCCCCTCTGTTGATAGTATTCTGTTACATCACCACATGGCCATCTTGGTAGGAAAATAACAGGTGATTGATTGTAATCAATTAACAAGTGATTACAATCAAGTGACACAGCCAATGAGCTGTGTGTATTGTAGTGCCATATTGGTAGGAAAATGCTTGTGACATCATGGGAATAGAGTATATGAATAGGCTGTTTGTATTCACTCAGGCTAAATTGGTTGTGTTTTGTTATCCAACAATGTGTGTATGTTGTCAAATGGATTGATTGATTGGATGGATTTATGTGTGTATGTTTGTATCAAATGGACTGCTTGAATGAGGTATGGACGATACGTTCTTAATCGTGTGCTGCTGCTGTTTAGTGTTTCTATGTCTTTAGTGCTTCTGCTATAACATCTTAGACAAATCACCCCACTGGGATAATAAAGCTGATCTAATTTTATCTAAAAGTGCACAGTCATCTGTTTTCTCAACTGATCCCATTAACAGCCAATTTAGTTTCTACACCACATCCACATCCCTTAATTCTGTATAGCGCTGTGAACAGAGCATGGCACTGCTGCCAGGGTAAGAGGTTTGATTGCCACTACAGCCACCCATGCTAAAAATAAAAGCATGCATGCATACACACTTTAGATGAAGCATTCATACACAGTATTACACACTTTAGATGAAGCAGTAGGCTATGTGTTGTGGTATGTTCGACATCAAAACATAAAGGGGTCCACTTCCACAGAATCATCAAGCAGAATATAATGGTGGTGGAGCAGGGCACGACACATTTGTTTCAGGGAATAGTCATGTTTTTCGTTTTCCATGTTGGCAGTTCAAATGCAGACGCTCCCTGACATCAAGGGATGCAAATCCGTCTTTTGTTCTCGGCGGAGCTGGCCGCGGTGCTGAAACGCTTCGGCACTATTCGTGACTCGCGCTTTCCAGCGGGGCGATGTTCTTTTCGGGGTGGAACATGTACATTTATTCGGTCTGTTCGTAAACGCAGACGCCGATAATTTCCCAGGACACACACGCCCTCAACCGAAATCTCGGCAGCGAGCGAGCATGTAAACAATGAGCCCACATGACAGCGAGCAGCACACACCCCGACACATGCGCACTGCAGCGCCACGCTTCAAAGAGTCACGAATCTCACGATCTGTTTGGGCTCATCGCTCATGCAAGATAGACCACTGTAATATCACCAGCATATTTATTTATTCTAACAACAACCCAACCTCTCTATGGCTTTATAGTTCATGTTGCCGTCGCTCCTTCGTTCCCAACAACACCGGAGCAGAATAACTTGTCTTGATGAGAGGCTGCCATCTGCCACCACCAGTGCCTAAATCCTATCCGCCTTCAACAACAATCTACCCGCTCAAGGATTTAGAGTTCATCTGGCTTTGATCATCTTAAAATAAATGGACATATCTGTGCCACGACAACGTGATCTGCCATTCCCATAACAAAATGAGTAACATTTTCACTTGTGAACATAACCAACAACGACATCTGGTGACCAGCCACCACATAGCCTACTATAATTATGCCAATGGTGGTTTTGTTTATCAACTGTGCATTTAGCCAGTGATTTAGCCTAACTGTCCTGTCATTGTCTGATGTCACATAAAACAATCGGAGAAAACTGCGATTTGAGTTTCCCGTATGCTAATCATTAGGTCATTATGCTATAACTTAAGGCAATTACCCCCCCCCCCCCAAAATAAATAAAAAATAAAATAAAAATACTACCTAATTAATGTCACGCAGGGAGCAAAGTTCATGAAGGGTGTTTGCTTGGTCTGTTAAAAAGAACAACTGTGGCAATTGGTTGTGAAATGGGTAAACTGTAAATGAGACAACAAAAGCTTTATTTTGAAATTTGCAAAGTAACATTTTATTATACCAAAACCATACATTTCACGAAAGACTTGGGTATTATTTGACCTAAATTCATCTTAATTGAAGGAATGTTAATATAGCCTAAATAACTTGGATTTGAGTGTGAGTGTGTGTATGAGAGAGAGAGAGAGAGAACCAAGTGTACATTTGTCTTAATATTGGATAATTGATTAATCATCCTGGCTGTAGTACTTACTCCCACTGGTCTGCCTGCCTCTCGACCTCTCTGTGGTTACACTTACACACTTACACACACACACTTACACACACACACACAAGGTCAAGATCAACATTTCCCCCGCATTGTATTGACTTTGAAATCGCATTATATTTTCATTTCCTGCTGGTTAGGAGTTTCTGAAGGAACACACGTAAACAGTAGGGCTCATACTCAACTGCGCAGCTCTCTTGTCAAACCACAAAGGGCCTTCACTTCACTTCACTGGGAGTTTCAAAGAGACACAGCATCGCTCCTTGCATCAGTTAACAAGTGGGAAGAGGTTCAGACACATCACACACGTCAAGGTGAGCCTCCATTCCAACTCCCTGAGGAGAAAGGTGGGTGGAAAGAGAGGAGGGAAGCACAGGAGCATCAAACAGGGAAGACGTTGGCAAATCCAGGTGGGAAAAAAGTAGCCTGCCGGTACTTTTATATAAGGGTATGCCTATGTAACATAATACTGTAAGCAAGGAACTATAACGTCATTATTTCTCAGACGAAGATGCAAGTGTGAAGTAGTAGGCTAATCATATTTCATTCACCCTTGAAACCACGCAAAACGTCAGGAATCCAGAAAAAAACAAGTCTTACATAATGTTTGGCTGCTTTCGTGAGCATTCTGACTGCACATGCAAGTAGATGCTCTGGGAAGATCTACTGACATCTGGCGACGACTGGCTCACCTGAACAGGCACTATTTAGGCTACACACTTTATTCCGTTCTCACTCAGTCTGGATTCATCGATCCGCCTAATGAATTGCGGGCTAACTGTTATTAGGTATATTAATGAGGAATGAACGGAATTATGTTGTCTAAAATTGAAACTTTGGCATTATTTCAACTGTGGATTGTGGCTTTAACGTCAAATCATCAAATAGAAAATATTTTTTGTTGTGGTTGAAACAGAAACGTTCGTTTATAGCCGACAGGACGAATCAGCGTGACGTCACTGCCACCCACAAATGCGTAACCCCGCGGCAGTTAACTAGTATGAGTTGTGCCAAACAGCCTACAGGACGAATCAGCGTGACGTCACTGCCACCCAAGTGTTAAAGCCTAATTTGCAACATCATCTTTCAAAATAGATATCCTCATATATGAATTTTAGCTGCGGGCTATATGAGTTTGGCTTTAGGTCCGATCTCCACTTTTATACATAGGCCTATATACATGTGTATGTACACACACATACACATATATATATGTGTGTGTGTGTGTGTGTATGTTTGTATGTATGTATACATACATACATACACACATATATATAGGCCTACACATACATAGGGCCTACATATCTATACACACATGTGGTACAAAGTTAGATTAGGTATACAAGTAGGCTATTATTAAATCATGTAAATTAGGTCGATTTTACAGTTTTAATTTAGTCACTGTGCTAACTAGTGATATAGGAAGAAACGCAAGATCTTAATTATTATCATTAATTGATGGCTTATGGGTGAATTAATCTAGTCTTTAAGTAGATTTGATTTTTAATTAAATAAGTTGAGTGATAATTAATCTCACCAAAGCCCTGGGTTACAGTCACAAATCAAACGCTTGCCTCCCCTCCCTTGAAGGGGGAGACAAGGTGTTAAAGTGTGTTGCTTGTCAGGTACAGTGCCACAAGGGAAGAAACATCCCTTTCCCTGTGGGAGACAATGAACCCTCAGCAATGTGTTGTTTACTCCACCAAAATGGAAAACCAGGGGAGGTGGAAAGAAGCAAGCCTTTTGACTTGGACTAAATGGACAGTATTGTTGTTCATCCAATTATTCTCAATTTCTTTCTAATTCTCAATTCTGAGAATTCTGACAGCTGACTGAAATGTGAATTTTACATTTTCAGAAGCTAAACTACACAATAAGAGCCATGTGAGACTTAATGTCAACGTGTTTAACATTCAATCAATAAAGAACGAGTTAATAAGTATAATGGACTACACCCGAAATATTTCCGTCTGAGGCAAGCTCATATTACAAGATTTCACTTTTGCCTGAATTCACCTTAGATTCGGGTCAAGGTCGAAAACGTCAGTGCTCTACTGTGGCTGCAGGTCAAATAGCACTAGCAGATATCAAACTGAGACTCTGGAGAATTTTATGATTGCAATGTAACGGGCATCCACCTCAAGTCTCCTTTAACGCTGGAAAGTGTACAGTGCAGAGGCTCAGGCTGGACACCAAACATGACTTCTTTTAGCAATTAAGTTAGCAGAGCTGCTGTCCCAGTCAAGTGTCCAAGATCACTGTGCTCAGAGAAAACCCAAGAGCACAGCTTCAAGATTTTAGCCCGATTATCCGAATCTTTGTGACAGCTGTTTAATTGGTACAAAAACATGTAATGTACAGCCTAGACTTCAAGTTCACTTTTATATTTGCACTTAGACAAGTTTGTGACTTCAAACTTTCTTCTAAAGTTACTTCTTCCATTTTGTAATAATGTAATAAATACAGTTAAGCTGACCTTTTAATCATTTGCTGCGGATTATGAAAACATACATTTGGAGGAACGCACATCCGCAAACAGCAATGCATATACGTATTAGTTGCACATCCTCTAATGGTCATCATTCATCTTTATAGCCTTCTTAAAGATGATCTGCAATTTGAGATGCTCATTGATCTATGAGTGAGTGAAAAGACATGGTTTTAGGTTATTTAGGTGAAGCATATTGAAATGTTGTGCGTGACTGTGAAGGCTGGTGCTTCCAGGCAGTGCTGCGACACTGCAAGCCTGAGAGGAAAGAAGATCAACAACACCGCTTTTCAAACTCAGATTTTTATTAGTCAGTACAAGTAAAACGCAGCTGAAGATGAGAATCTTCATCCCCTCCGAAAACGAGCTTCTTTGCTTCTTCGTCGGCGTTGATGGCTTAAACGAAATAAGTCTTTCCAAACACCTATCTAGGGCTGGGCGATATGGACAAAATCAAATATCACAATATTTTTGACCAATACCTGGATATCGATATTGGAACAATATTACAGGGACGACTATTTGCATCCACAAAATACTAATAGAGATTTTTGATCAACAATCATCAGTAAAGTGGATATAATGACTAAGTCGGTAAAGGCAAATTATAGAAGAGCTAGAACACATATAACACATTCCATGTCACGATATTACGATATCCAAAATTTAAGATGATATCGGTTTCATGTCACGATATCGATATATCTATATATTGCCCAGCCCTACACCTATCTTCTCCCTTCAACTAGAAATGTGCCACCTTCCAAGGAACTGAACGAGACGTGAAAGCATCGCCGAAGGGATCTTACGCACTAGAGAACGCATCCATTCACAAATATAACATTCGGAGTTGGAACAATGAGAAATAATCTCCCCAGCTACACAAGCGAGTATTGTAGAAGGAACAGAAATTCTATACGATACACTCTTTGTGTTTACATACACAAAGTGAAATTTAAAGAGGCGTGGTCTTACCAAAAGCTATTGGAATATTGTTTAAATGGGAGAGAAGCGGTCACACATTCCCACAGAAAAACTAAAAACAGCAAACATATTGCATATTTGCATCAACTACATTCTTGTTTTACTTCCTTAGCAAAAATAACGATCTTCAGATACAACTGGAAAAAATTAACAACGGTCTTCGGACTACTTGATTTACGCTTGACAGCATGCACACACGCATACCATGCACACGCTCTGAGCTATGTCAAGGGGAAGCTCAATGACATATTTAATGCGCTGCTTCATATTGAAACAAACAATAACAAAAAGTGAATTATATATATCCACCTCTTATTTTCTTTCATCCTCGGTCTTCAAACTGCAGCTCGGTAGGTCTTCTCACCACCTTTTATATTCTTTGCCGTTTTTCATGATGACTTCTCGATTTCCACTATTCTTCCAACTGCTCCTTTCTTCTTCTTCTTCTTCTTCAATAGAACCTTGTCATCTGATCCCCACCATGACCAAGTCCACCTCAGTATCTCCACCATTACATTTTCCATTTCAGGCAGGCTGTAGATCTCAATATTATAACAGTCTGAGCTCACAACCCCTGCCACCATGACAGCCACAGTGATTGGAAGACCTCTACTTGCTGAGTCAGTACCGCGGGGGTAGGAATGGTCTTTTTGGAGCGAAGACCGGACCGGCAGGTCCCCCTCTCGGGCCTGGGCGTTTGCCCCGTAACCATGGCTCCGGGCCATGGAACGGAGAAAAAGGCGGTGCGTGTGGGGGTCCTCTGGGGTGTGGATGATGTGCTGGGTGGGGAGGCCGGTAGGGAGGCCTCGGGCCAGGATGGCGCATTTCGAGATGAGGTGGCAGCGGTCTCCTAGGAGCGTAGTGGGAGGGGCTGCTTTGCGGGTAGTAGTCTGATGGGGAGAGGGGGGGAGTGAGGCGCCCTCGACCTCTGGGGTACCGTGGAGGGCTGCCGGGCCGGTAGTACGCATCCTCTGGGTGACGGTAAGGGTCGTCTTGATGGAAAATGGCGTCGCGATGGCGGAGGTCGTCATGGTAATGATTGAGCTCCTCCTGGTAACGATTGAGGTCCTCCTGGTATCGTAATTCCTCTGGGTGAGGGCGCAAGTCATCGGGGTGAGGGCGCAAGTCAACTGGGTGAGGGCGAAGTTCATCAGGGTGATGAGGACGTTCGTCAGGGTGATGAGGACGTTCCTCAGGGTGATGAGGACGTTCCTCAGGGTGATGAGGACGTCCGTCAGGGTGATGAGGACGTTCGTCAAAGTTAAACAGGAGATCATCTTGATGGAACATGGATTTGTGCTGATGGTCATGGATCACCATCCCTGGGATATTCATCCCACCGATGACACGGTCCACTCGGGCCCCAGTCACCTCCTCTCGCTCTGCACTCGGCTGAGGCTGCTGCTCTGGGGGAACCATCTTACTACCGGTCATGGAAGGAGGGGCCTCAAAGCCAACAGGAGGGGGCGGTAACCTAGGGACAGGAGGGAGGTTGCTTTTTAAGAAACCAGAGGAGGCAGGGGCTCCCTGCTGGGAGGCCAACCCCTGAGGTTCCTGAGTGTGGTCTGCTTGGTATGGATACAGTCGTGTCTTGTTTTCTCCATCCCCGCCTGGTTTAGCCACATTGTAGCCTAAGGGCCGCTGGGTGGTTCCCTCTGGGTAAGCGTCACCATACCAACCCCCTTCATTCACACCCTGCAAGTCCTCAACAGTCTTATTACTAATGGTGTTGCCTGGGGCTCCCTCCATGGGCACTGGCCCTGGAATTTGAGTGGGAATCTGTTGGTAGTGTGCAACACCAGGTGTTGTAATCCCATGCTTTGACATCTCCTGATTACCATAAGGGTACGGCGGGTAGCCTTGCCCATTGTGAGCCACCCCCGGCTGTAAGTGGCCAGGTTGTGGGGGATTGCTGGTGTCCTGCCCACTGGTATTCTGGTAGGCATTGGGAGCCATTTTTGCAGCTGGTCCTACAGTGGACAACTGATCTGTGTTGGATGTGAAGGGTTCCACCACTGGCTTGTCCATGATCTCATCTTGAGTGGGGGTGCCCCCACCCTCGTCGCGCACTGGAGTCCCGCCCTGGGTATCTGTCCCAGTTACCGAGCTGAGGCTGTCACCCCCGACGACCGTGTCGATGGAGAATCCCAGGCTGAAGGCGCTGAAACCGGGGTTCCCCTGCAAGAAGCTGTGGATTTTAGACTCCAAACTGCCAGATGGGGAGGGTTCTGGGTCTGTTTTCAGCTCCGTTGGGTCTGTTGTCAGCTCCATGTCTCTATGGAGAGCCTGGACCAGGGCAGACGCTTTGTTGGAAGCTGGAAGGGGCGTCGTTTCTGCGTGGGAGCCGGGGCTCGGCCTGGAGATGATTGGA
Source organism: Poromitra crassiceps (assembly GCF_964638095.1). Taxonomy (NCBI): domain Eukaryota; kingdom Metazoa; phylum Chordata; class Actinopteri; order Beryciformes; family Melamphaidae; genus Poromitra; species Poromitra crassiceps. The sequence continues at coordinate 23,714,612 of NC_139643.1, read as the reverse complement.
GAAGGCACAGGTGGCCTTACAGTGGAGATGGATGGAGAAGTCACAGGCGGCCTTACAGGTGGGACGATTGGAGGTGTCACAGGTGGCTTTACAGGGGGGGTGACTGGAGAAGTGACAGGTGGCCTTACAGGTGGGACGATTGGAAATGTCACAGGTGGCCTTACAGGTGGGGTGATTGGAGATGTCACAGGTGGCTTTACAGGGGGGACGATTGGAAATGTCACAGGTGGCCTTACAGGTGGGACGATTGGAGAAGGCACAGGTGGCTTTACAGGGGGGGTGATTGGAGAAGCCACAGGTGGCCTTACAGTGGAGATGGATGGAGAAGGCCCAGGCATAACAGAGGACACGGACAGGCTCTTGGGGGGTGCTGCTGAGGCCGGTGTAGAGGAGAGAGAGGGAGGAACCTTGCCTGTACTGGAGTCTGAGGAGACTTTTCGAGCCGGGCTGCTCAGAAGAGACGTGAGGCCTGATTGAGGGAGAAGCGGAGATACAAAGAGAGAGAGAGAGATGGAGAGAATTGTGAATAAGAAATATGTTATAACCAATGTTGCTGCATCACTGAATGCATTAATTGCATTCAAGAAAAGGTTTTCATACATGGCATAACATAATAGAGTTCAAGTTCAAGTTCAAGTTTATTAGTGTCCCAAAGGGCAAATTGAGTATCCAGACTCCACTTAAACATTGTCACATCGATTCTGCTCACCACCACACACAGCAGCTCCTGATTTTATTTGGCTTCAGCTTACATCATAATCTCACACCTATAATCGGAGAGGGGTTGGCGGCGGCGCGTCGCACACAATAGGTCAACTGCTTGAGCAAGCGAAGGCGCAGGCAGGCCGAGCTGCGTATGTGAGCTCGCGTGGAAGTGCCCGCAACTGTAATGGCAGTGACTGTTGCCGCTACTTCCGCTCTGGACCAACAACGAGTTTAACAAAGAGGGAACTGACACACAGAGAACAGTGCTGCCTTCTATGTCCTGTTGTGGAATAATGAGGGATGGTAGAAATGAGCAATGAGGATGACGACGGGAAGGAGGACGACGAAAAGGCACAGTAGGCTAGAAAGGTGCGGTGCAGCCGGTGAGCTGCGTATGACGACAGAAATTGGTGACGAGAAGGAGGGGAAGGAGGAAGACGACGATGCACGGCGGGCTAGAAGATTCTAGTTTTGTTTATCTTCACTCTCAGCAAACGACTTCTCACCCTGAAGGCTGTTGCCATGGCCAGCTTTGGTCAGAGCATTGAGGAGCTCTGCAGGAGTCATGTCCACCTGGGACAGGAGGTTGACCAGAGTGCTGGCGTCTGGGGAGGCCGCTGGACCTGGAGGTGTGGTCTTCACTGAGGGGGCAGCAGAGGGGCTCTCCACTGAAGGCAGTAAGACAGAGAGGGAGACTCAGTTTAATTACGAATCGCCATGAACTTATCATTGGAATCTGAAGTGTTATAACAGTGATGGCACATGGGAACCTAAAGGAATTGGTTCCAAAACTGTGGTCCGCGGATCTGGTGGTCCGCCAGAGCATTGCAAAAATAAAAAAACCGACAACATACACATTTTACATAAACATATACACATTAATGTTTTTGGAAATATCATGATATTCGGGAAATAATATCACGGTTTTGAAAAAGTTTACTTTTTCATAGTCTGCTTTCTATGTAGTAGTTATTATTCTCATTGAATACTGTGTATTTTTTTCACATGAAACTACAAGACCTAAGGCAAAGATTGGTAGCAACTAGAACTGCAACGATTAATCGATTAGTCGATCGACAGAAAGTTAATCGACAACTATTTTGATAATCGATTAATCGTTTTGAGTACAATTTTAAGAGAAAAGGTCTAAATTCTCTGACTCCAGCTTCTTAAATGTGAATATTTTCTGGTTTCTTTACTCCTGTATCAGTTTACTGTCATAGAGTATGACAGTAAACTGATATTATCTTTGAGTTGTGGACAAAACAAGACATTTGAGGGCATCATCTTGGGCTTTGGGAAACACTGATCGTCATTTGCTACCATTTTCTGACATTTTATAGACCAAACAACAACTAATCAAGAAAATAATCGACAGATTAATCGATTATGAAAATAATCGTTAGTTGCAACCATGTCATGCTAGCTTGCCAGTAAGGTGGCTCAACAACACTCAAAGTTCGGTTAAATTTGGACAAGAAAAAAACATTTTCAAAGGGGTCCTCTTTTTCACAGCCTAATGTTGGCAGGTGTGTGTGTGTGTGTCTCCGTTTTGAACCAGTAGCCTTGTGTTCTTATTTAGCCTTTCTGATGCTATTGCATGGGGGGGGGATTGGTATTTGCAGTGGAAGTGCTCCCTGGGAAATTTGGTTTGGTACATAGTGGTACTTGGTCTGAAAAGTTTGGGAAACCCCGGTCTAGTGCAATGAGAATTGCATTTTTCAATTTCATAGTACAGTATAATTTAACAAAGGACCTGGGGAGAGCCGAGACTAGCACCATGCTTCCTCGGACACATGCGCAGTTTGCCAGCCGCTGCTTTTCACCTGACAGGGGCAGCTTCACCGGCAGGACGTAGCACGTGGGAGGAGCACGCTATTCCCACCAGTTCCCTTCCGCATACCCCCTAACACGGGGGTATGCGAAACTGCGACCCTCGTGTTGCTAGGCAGGGAATCTACCGCTACACTACGCGGACGCCGAGATATGTTGAAATTAGTTCTCAACTTTATAAGATATAGAAACAGGAATCTTTTACCTACATTATATAGCTCACTTAAAATCACTTATTCAAGTTTCCCCCTTTAGTCTTTTCCCCCCATGATGTCAGGACAGCCACCAGCACTCACCTGTGCTCTTCATTAAACTGTTGAGGATTGATCCAATTTTGCTCAGGTCAACACTGGGCAGGCTACGGGGCTGGCTGGCTCGTGGGGCAGGAGAGGCAGGTGAAGCTTTACTCAGGTCAACTGTGGGCAGGATGGCTGTGCGCAGGGCAGGAGGGGCGGGCGAACTTTTACCCAGGTCAACAGTGGGCAGGCTGGGTGTGCGCAGGGCAGGAGGAGCCAACGAAGTTTTACCCAGGTCAGCAGTGGCCAGGCTGGCTGTGCGCGGGGTAGAAGGAGCCGACGAAGTTTTACTCGGGTCAACAGTGGGCAGGCTGGCTGTGCGCGGTGGTGGAGAGGCAGGCGAGTCTCGTATGCCAGCGACAGGCTGCGGCGTTGCTGCCGATGGCTCAGGTTTGGCAGGGACTGGAATGACGGAGCTTTCAACCTTCTCCTCAACTGCAGAAGAACAACAGATGGGGAAAAGGAGGTGAATACAGGTTATCCGGTGGAATTGCTTTGTGGCAGTGAGAGCAGGGCCCGCAGTTATCAAGCATCTCAAAATAGCAGTGGTTCGCAAACTGGGGTACGCGAACCCCTAGGGGTACGTGGAGGTACTACAGCCGGTAGTACCTCCATGTAGTCAGGTAAAGGGGGTAACATGGTTTCAGAAATCAGGGAAAGCGGGTACTGAAGCCCAAAATGTTTGAGAACCACTACTTATAGGAATTGAGATGAAAATACTCATAGCTCAGAGTAGGACATGGGTGTTGGGTGTGTCAAGACTAACGTCAAGTCTGTTCTCATATGAATGAATGACGTCACCGTTTGAAGACTTTCCGAAAACAACTGCAAAGTGATTTTGATTTCTGCAGAGAGGACGTACAACCGCCCCATAGATGGAAACGAAGAGTGGTTAGGGACATCAAGTCCACTCCATGTTTCACAACAGAGATAATCCACAGTGTATAATGTTCCAAGGTGTGTCCATTTTAAACAATATAAACTATTTTTTACACAGAGCAAATGTGAGTAGGCTGTGACGTTTTTGCACATTTGCAGTCATTATGTGCAAAACCACATTCAAGTAAATCAGACATCTCCACATCCACATTACAAATTGTGTGCAATACATCACTGATGACATGATCACTGATGACATTACCACTGATGACATTATCACTGATGACATCATCGGCTGCTGTGTGGCCAATGAGACCAGCATCACTGATGATGTCATATTTATGACATCACTGATGATGTCACAGTGGGATTTATGACATGACTGATTTCATCAGTGGGATTTATGCCATCACTGATGATGTCACAGAGGTATTTATGACATCACTGATGATGTCACAGTGGGATTTATGACAGCAGTGGGATTTATGCCATCACTGATGATGTCACAGTGGGGTTTATGACATCACTGATGGTGTCACAGTGGGATTTATGACATCACAGTGGGACAATCACAGTGGGACAGAGAAACAGAAACAGAGCCCTAGCTCCCATTTATAGATGGGATGATATATAGATGATATATAAGGTAGATAGATTTGAATTATTGTGGTAGTTAACATTGATCAAGCATGGTGAATTCATAATACCCCAGTGACCTAACCTTCAGTCATGTGATTGAATGCAACTCCAAAAAGACAAGAAAACATTTTGAAATGACAATTGTGCCAGCACAGAGGAAAACTGGACATAAAACACTGAAAAAAGATCTATATTATCAGCAATATTACTGCCTTTTTTATGTTATGTTATGTTTTTATGTTAACTTTCCCTGATTTTGATTGGATGACTCTAAAGGTAGTGAAAAGTGCTATATAGAGAACTTGGTTGGAAGACTGACAACAAGGAGTGAAAGCCTTAGATGTCCTTCACTGACATCTCAAGGCTGTGACAGGAACTTTTCTCCATGCTTTTTCTATTGCTGCCCATTTTTAGTAATTCAGACCATTTTATGCAGTGAATCTCTGCCAGTGAAAACCATGTCAAGTAATAAACAATAACTTTTTTTAAACTAAGACTTAAAAGCCTCGCCCTGTGTAATCAAACCACAGCTTACCTATGATGGTACCACTCTCCATTTCATCATCCGAAAGCTCCATGTCCTCTACTTCACGGTTGTCACTCTCCCCGACAGGGAAGGTTTGTTTGGGGGATGCTCCGGGCTCGGACAGGGGGCTTGCGGCTGGTGGCTCAGCATCGTCATCCATAGCGGAGCCGTCCAGATCTGGGTCAGATTCAGGGTCGGGGATCTCCAGAAGACCACGGAAGGGTGACTCGGAGCCTGTTGGAGACGGGGCGTCCGCAGAGGGGGAGGGGATGGGCGAGTCATCCAGGTCCGGTAAGGTGGCCTTCAGGCTGTCCAGCTTACGCTTCAGGTGGGACACCCGGTTAGCAAAGGTTTGATAGGCCTTGAAGAGCGAGGTAACAAAAGATCAATAACTAGACAGACAAGACAACAAACAAAACAAGCTTTACCAAGAGTTTTTATACACCATTTCCTGTTCAGTCCACAAACTTGAAAGTAGAATAAGTCAACAGGTCAGGCAACTTTTATGCATCAAATTTAATTTTTTCTGTAATGTACTTTTTATCATTGTCAATGTCATAATCCAATGTCCACTTCTTTTTAGAACTTTGTCTTTCATATATCTGTATATTGACGTTTTCTTTGCATGTCCTAAGTGCTTTTGTAAATGAGGGCTTGCTCAGTAACATTGATTTATGGAAGGAGTGTGCATGTATGTGTTGGTAAACAAACTACTAGTTGAAAACAAGAGCATTTCCTCTCTGTACTCGAACTGAACTGGAAGACAACTTTATAAATCCAGCTTTTGCAATTATTTCTATGATGGCATCAAAAATGAAGGCTAGTGTGCTCTGCTGTTTAAAATAAGTTTAAGTGAATGAATGAATGAGTGAATGAATGAATATGCAGCCTTTCACAGCTGTGAACACTGAAGCTTAAACAGCCGAGCGCAAATCCATCCATCACTCACATTAGCGACGATCTTGACCTCCTCGTACTGCATCTCATAGAAGATATCGGCCATGCCGAGGGCTTCGAGGAGAGGAGGTCCACCTTTGCTTTGCCGGTCGAGGAATCTAACAAAGTCCTGCAGCTTCGCACTTCCGTCCTCAAAGTCCTTGGAGAACCTCTTTCCTCCTGCCTTGTCTGCATACATGGATTTTGAAGGGAGGAGACGGAGAGACAGACAGACAGACAGGGAGAGAGACAGACAGACAGACAGACATACAGGGAGAGAGACAGACAGAGAAAGAGAGACGGAGTGGGAGAAAGAGAAAAAGTCAAAGAGAGAGAAAAAAGGAAACTTTGCTGATCTAAAAAGCTAAGACTGTGTATCTTACAGGGAGATTGAGAGGGTTTCATGCGTTAATAGTGTAAGACATCTCAAGTCAGGCACCTTTGAGTTTCTTGAGGGCTGCAGAACTGCAGACGTCGACCCTCATGGCTGCCAGCTGTTTCTCTTTCAGCTCTACCTCTTCTACCGAAGTCTTGTACTTGGACAGCTGGTCTATCAGCGCCTGGGGCTGCAGCACAGGGAACAGAGCAGTCATCCACACAGTCAAGAGTGCAAATCAGCCAATTATGGATTTTAGACAGCCAATACCAACACTCGAGAAAAGGAAAGGGGAACAACTCTGAGTGATTCTTTATAAACGATCAAATGCTCAGATCAACAGCACTGAACTAATTTAAACGTTGAATTTTTAAAGAATCTAAAGGCATTGTAATAAAAGATTTATTACAGGGCTTCCTTTAGAATTTTAAATCCAAACGAATTTTTTAACACACTCAAGTACGTCCAATAAATATCAAACTAACCACCAATAGCTGATGCTAAAGCTCCAACCATCTTTGATTACCTTGCCACGCCAATAAACTGATCAACCCCAAGATGACATCAATTCAGAATAGTTAATATCCTATTGAGGATCAATTTGTCTGGCTGGCAGATTTTAAGATAATTAAACAAAGAAAACTATTAATGAGATGAGGCCACTGTAAAATAGCAATCGACAGTCGGAACCGGAGTCAAATTAAACTTAAAATGTGTTTCTTGCTTACCACAAACTCAGCAACAACCTTGGACTTGAGAGCTGCCTTGGCATCAACTTCAGCTGAAAATGCCAATGTGACAAAATAATAGTTATATAATAATAATATAGTTATATATAATTTTGTTGTTGTAAAAAGTTTGTAAAAAGTGCTTTACCGTCAGCAAACCAATAAACAGAAGCAAATGGCATTAAATAAAAACTGCCAGGCAGCCACAAACATGATAAGAATAAAGCAGGCCAACAAAAAAAGATAAAAATCCATAAGTGTGTGTGTGTGTGAAATCTGATTTTAGAACGGGGGGCATTCTTACGTTTTTGGTCCACAGGTGTCTCAGGAGGGGACTCCTCTTTCTCTTTCTCTTTCTCTTTGACCAAGTAAGCCTTGAGGTCGCTGATGAGGGTCCGTGAATACACGCCCCTCTCCTCCCAGATGTTCAATATCCTCTCCACCGACCTCAACACCTTGGGGTTTCCATCTTGACTGGAGGGCAGAGAAAAGGACAGGAGAGATGATGCTTCCATGTTTCTGGTGTAATGACGAGTCATTTCTGTTTTATTTATGGATGTCCCTGGGGCTGGGTGATATGGACAAAATCAAATATCACAATACAGTATTTTTGACCAAATACTTCGATATAAATATTTCAACAATATCGGTGCTTTCACAAAATATTTCAACAAGATTTTTGATCAATAATCATCAGTAATGTGAATATAATGAGTAAGTAAAGGCAAATAATAGAACAGCTAGAACAGTCTGGTAACTGCCTCTAAAACCACGAAAACACCCCACTTATGCCATATAACGATATCCAAAATCTAAGACGACATCTCTTCTCATATCACGATATTGAATATTGATATATCGATATATGTATTGCTCAGCCCTATCTGACAGAAATGACAATGACTACTCAGAGAGGGCTATTTTGGGGGTGGGGGTTATCCCTCCATTAAAGCTGCAACGATTAATCAATTAATCGATTAGTCGATCGATAGAAAATTAATCGTCAACTATTTTGATAATCGATTAATCGTTATGAGTACAATTTTAAGAGAAAAGGTCTAGATTCTCTGATTCCAGCTTCTTAAATGTGAATATTTTCTGGTTTATTTACTCCTGTATGACAGTAAACTGATATGATCTTTGAGTTGAGGACAAAACAAGACATTTGAGGGCGTCATCTTGGACTTTGGGAAACACTGATCGTCATTTGCTACCATTTTCTGACATTCTATAGACCAAACAACTAATCGATTAATCGAGAAAATAATCGACAGATTCATCGATTATGAAAATAATCGTTAGTTGCAGCCCTACCCTCCATTAAAACAACAACAACAACAACAGATCTATACAAATGACTCACTTGACCAGCAAGAAAGCATCGGGGAGCACCTCAGCGAATGCCGTGCGGTAAACCATGGCATTTTTCCTCTTACAATTCTGAATGACATCGTTGGCGACGTAAAACAAGTTGAGCCTGTGTGAGGCATCAGCTGCAGGAAGAAGAAAGAGAGTCACGTCAGGTGAACTGAGAAGGCAGAGTGTCTATCGAGGGAGGGTCTGCGCCCCAACAACAGCCTGAGTACATGCCCAATATGAAAAAGAACAGTGAATCTGAAAGAATCAAGACACGTCATTCTTTATATAATATTGCATTATTTAGACCGTATTCAAAAATGCTAAGAGATTTCAGTCACAAAGACCATCATCAATCAGAGAGTCAAGTTCATCATAAAAGCCAAGAGCAACTGAGAAATAAGTAAGTAAATGGACAGTATACTGCTACTGTACTTCAACACCAAAAGTCACATTTTATCCCAAATTCATTTGTGTTGTTGTTGTAAATGATGAGCAGTGCTACACAATAAAGTGATCAAACATGGGTATTGATTTCAGTATTGTAATTCAATCTAGCTAAGCTATAGCCTGGGTAAACCCATCCCCCACGTGACCTGCTCTCAGACCTGTTCTCAGTCACTACACATAGTGACTGAGAACAGGTCTGAGAGCAGGTCACGTGGGGGATGGGTTTACCCAGGCTAGCTAAGCTATACATTTCATTGTAACTTTGGTTTTTGGATTAAATGTTGTGTGTGTGTGTGTGTGTGTGTGTGTGTGTGTGTGTGTGTGTGTGTGTGTGTGTGTGTGTGTGTGTGTGTGTGTGTGTGTGTGTGTGTGTGTGCGTGTGCGTGTGTGTTGAAAACTTCAGAGAGCTGGCAAATTAAAAGAGTGAAATAACATCTGGTTTAGTGTGCATGCATTATCGATTCATAAGTATAATAAGCACAATACAACAGGTGCATCGAAATGCAATAGCAAAAAAGGGATATAAATAATGTATCTAAAACGACTTCCTTCATTTAAATGAATTGTTTTTCATGAGTGCATAAAGAAAAAACTGTGATCAAGAGGTGAGACAGCACACTTGAAGCAGCAGCAACAACTACCAGTGGATATAACTCACATCCAACTCAATCAAGCTATTTGTAGCTATGCTATTTGTAGCATAGCTACAAATAGCTATGCAAACTAATTAAGCCCACATGACCTTGCATAAATTTGCCATGCGTTAAGAAAACCACCTCAAACCAATTGAAACCCAAAGTGCAAACTTTTTATGGTTTAAACTCCTGTAACTGGTCAGCAAAGCAAAATGCTGCTGTGACAGTTTAAAGGGGAGAGGGTTTGATTCCCTCTGGGCCAACTTAAGCACTCATACTGTAAGCCGCTTTGGATCCAAATGTCCACATTGCATATCTAATGTTAGGACAACTTATGTAGGTTGCTCGACTTCCATGGCTAGTTCTAATTAATCACAACACGTACAGTACAATGTAAAATGACAGCAAGTTAGATTATATTATTACACTGACATGCAGGATAATCTAAATGTTTGATCTGTCTTGCATAAACTGAATAAAGTGAATGCTGCATCTGAGCTCACCACATTCAAAGTTCAGCACAACAAAAGCACGCTGAGAGAAATACAGATGATGGGGAGTTGACATTGACAACAACAGCCCTGAGTGTGGTGCAACTGCAGGTACTACACTACACTCCACTATCAAGGAGGGGGGCAGTCAAAAACAATGCTGCCAAAGGTCTAATAACTAACTAGCAGGCAACCTTGGCATCTAGAAGTTCATAAACAATCCCATATCATCTTCAGTCATAGTGAATAATATGAATAAAAATAAATGAATATCAAAACAGTAACAAACAACAAAAGCAAATAATTCAACAAAAAAACTCTCTCGGGACAAATTTGTTCTGGTGATTTTGTTTCCTTTTCCTTTTCCCCCAAACAGACTGAGATAAGACTACAGCTTGGACAAAAACAAACAAACAATAAACAGTCAGCATTCCTAAAAATGCGGTAAATGTTCAGGACCACACAATGCTTATTGTCTAGGAGAGAAGGTGATAATCAAAACAACTGTAATTGAATCAGTTAGTTTGTCTAATTCTTACCATTAGAAACCTACACATGTGGTCTTGAGTTAACATGGACAGAAATCCATTTGTTTAAGCACAAAGACCTCCTCAGATTATCCCAATGGATCATGCAATAAATTAATAAACTTTCTTCCAGACAACTGAATGCAGTTGTCTATTTGTGCATTCATTGTATCTGCCATTGCTAGTAATTTGAGATAAAGTAAAAGAGATAACTCTCTGCTGACTAATCTATATAACATCCCATCAAATGATGAATATGAGACAAATGAAAAAGGACTTTTGATGAGAGATAGGCTGTGTGTCCATATAGCTTCTTTTTCTGACAGTTAAATGCTGGGAAGCGCTGATCCCAGCGCACAATATGCAATCAAGCAGATTGAAAATAACATTAGGAAGCTAGCTTGATAGCTAACAGCTAACAAGCTAGCAACACACATTGAAAGCACAACACTCACCAGAAATATTAAGTGTCTAGCCAATCTGCTCCCACAATTGAGCCTTTCTGTCTCTGGTCTGATAGTTTCTCATATGATTAGTTGCCTGAAAACTTAAAAGGAGCACCCGTGACCCAACACCAGCGTCTTTCTGAAAAGTTTAAATATTCTCAGCTGGAAGCACTGGGAGCTGGCGCACAAAAACACCGGAGCGCTCTGAAAATAGACGCTGGTTGCAGCGCACTTTCTCTAGACGTCTGTATGCGCCCGCATACACTCTCTCCTCATTGGAAACAACTGAAAAAAGACACTGGGGCTTAGGAAAAGAAGCTATATGAACACACGTCCTAAGTGGGTCATTATGGTCTGACTGTGACTGTAGACCATGTTGAACAGTTCAACCACCATCAAAAGTTCCCTGAGCCCGATTTAGTTATCCTTGTGGCTGTATTGATTTACACCCCTGATATCATCAGCACAGTGGAATAAACCTCCAAACATCAGTATACTATGGAGTCTGTTACCATATTCTAGAATTTCTATTCGGGTCATAATATCACTTTCACCCTGTGCCTCTTCTCCAGTGTTAAAGATTCAATCCAAGTTTTTATTGGACCATTAAAGTTTTGGTTCCATATAGATCCAAATATTCCTGTCAGTGTAGTAAATTAAAAAATATTTTGGGGGCAAATGAGGGCATTTCCCAAATTTGGGGGCACTAAAAAATAGTAATTAGTGTACGGTATATAGAGTTCAGGGTTGTCACGGGTCTGGAAAAGCACTTGAAAGTGCTTGGATTCATAAAGACTAAAGAGGCCCTTATACATTAAGTGCTTGGATTTAGCCAACCGGAATCTGAGTTTGAGCCTCGTGCACTTGTGATGACGTAATCTCAAAATTCACCTATGATACAATTTTGATATGTCATCAGTAGTGCTGGACCAAGCTTGATACACTTTCTTCCTATCTACAGTATCACTCTCAATGTGGGCTACAAGGATACAGCAATTTGCTGATCACTGAGCTGTCATTGGCTGTTGTGCTCTCTTGTAGGCGTTCTTAGCACAAATGTGCAGCTAATTAACCAGCGGTGGATGCTTTTCTTTTTCCATTTAATTTAATTTTTTTCTATCCCCCCTGCCCCTGGCTGTATTACTTGAAAAGAATCGTTACAAAACAGTGGCAACCCTGAAGTTGCTAAAGTGTAGTGTGTGTGTGAACAACAGCGCTGTTTGTGTGAGTGTGAGCTTCTTTTTCTGGCAAACAGCTTGCAGGTGCTGCTGAGTGTGTGCTAGAGATGAAAATGGAAATTAAATAAATTGAATGAAAATAAAATGATCATAATCTTGGGAGCAATTTCTGCCCAATAGATAATGGTTTTTAGGGGCATTCTGAGTTTTCTTTTGGGGGGGGGGGCATTTTTGCCTTTGTCCCTGGCTAATTTCCTACACTGATTTCTGAAAACCTTTGGGGGAGTTCCTTGACCATGATTACTCCAAGCACATGTCTCTTTTACACCACTGTTTACGAACATACATGTCAATCCTTTTAGCAAATGCTCAAGCAATACATTTCAGAATAAAAGAAAATTAATTTAATCCATTAAATTCCTATGTAAGCAAGGCCAGGGTGTAAAGAAGGTACCGTGTTGCAACTGTGGTGTGGGAGGCACACAATTCACACTCACTGCAGTGACTGAGCAGCCTGGCTTTGCTCGCTCACGGACATCCAGATAAGAGCTTCACACACGAGTTACGAGTACAGTCAAAGTCAAAGATCATCTCTTGTTCTGTGCTCACACAAACATGTGCATACAAAGCCAAAGCTACACAAAGCCAAACAGATAATTCGACTGTTTGGAAACAGTTGACACAATCACTGCTTTGAGTTTGACCCCACCTCAAAAGTAGCCTGGTAACCAGCCCCAACGAATCTTTCATTATGAAGAGTGACGGCAACTGCGATTCATATGGGGCTGGATACCAGGGCTACCTCAAGAGTGCATGCAGTTAAAACAAGAGTCTCATTCAGGTGGAAAATTAACACCAGCCACCAGCCAAATGCTGCTAAAGATTGTATGTGGCACTAGTTCCTTTATATTATCAAAATTCCACCCTCAACTGCAGCTAGAGAACAGAAAGTTCAAAATGATGCATGTAACGCTATATGAATGAATAGCTATATCGCTATCCCATCTAACATCCATCACTCATAATGACATAATCCAAATAATCAGCGTGTATACAATACATTTAGGTCAAAATCACTTGCCATTAAAAAAAGGAGGTGTAAACATAAACAATACATCAATAATAACTATGGGAAACACTGACTGACATTATGATGTGGGTGTATGTGCCTGGGAGCAGTAAACAATACTGTTTACAGATGAAAAGCTATTTCCATGGATAATAGGCTAGACAGTTAGACAGACACATTATGTGTGTATATAATGTCACGTAATGATATTGTGCAGCAGATTGTAGACGTCAAATCTTTGCTCTCAAAACGACGTTAGCTCACGTTACCTGAAGTAGCAACTGACAGTTAGCTGATAGTCAAGCAACTTACATTTCCTCAACCATTTCACCCAGCCTCGCACAATCAGGCTGTGGTATTTCTTGTTGTCGAGGCACCACGTCGATAGTTCTTGAATTGAATCCATAGTGTTGGACACATGATGAAACTTCCTATCTAATGAAGACTCGAGAGAGCCGCCAGAAGCGCCTGCTCCTGCAGCCATGTCTGGAGAAGCTTGCACTGCTGTTTAGCGGTCTGTCTAGCATCACCTAAAAGCCTGTAGCTGTCTGGCTCTGTGGGGGGCTAGCACAGTTGAGCTAACTTAGCTAGCCTGAACCTAGCACACGCATTAACGTTATTGCGTTCAGGAGTCGCTCAGCTGCCCGCGTACAAAAACATATGATATGTTAACTATGCTGTCTACAATTAGGAAGACGTTTAGTTTATCCGCAATGAATATTTATGCGACAACAATTTATATAATTTAATAACCAACGCTAAAAGTTAGCGCCTTGCGGGTCTGTGTTTACTCGTTGCTGGATGCTGGTTGAGTAGCGAGGGCCGCTTCCGCAAACACGGCGTGAATATGGCGCCCCCCAGCGCCGTGGAAGGCTGGAAGCTTTTTGCTGCTTCTCTCTAGCATTTATGGCAGATTGCAAAGCAATGTATGTGGGGATACCTCCGCCTACTGTGGCGGAGTCTGTAGCATAGGTAGCATGACGACAACAACACATAGTTTACATAACTATTATCATTTAGATTATATTTAGTAAATCTGTATCATAAAGAAACTAACTGATGATACTTATGTTTCAGTGTTTATCACCAGTATTCCTTCAGCCCTCACTCCCTTCAGTCTCACCTACCACACAGTGTCTCCCTTTCCATAGCAAATTTACTACACTGTAATAATACAAGGACTACATTTTCTTTACTATTACATTCCTCACATTTATCTGAAGCACCCATATGTGCAATTCTAACAACTGTATCCCTTCCTTTGCTATCCACATCCAATCCTTTGCCATGATGATGCACGGTGCAGTCCCTCTTCTACCCTCCAGTGTTGTGTTGCCTGTCTGTCTGTCTGTCTGTCTGTCTGTCTGTCTGTCTGTCTGTCTGTCTGTCTGTCTGTCTCTCTGTCTGTCTGTCTGTCTGTCTGTCTGTCTGTCTATCTATCTATCTATCTATCTATCTATCTACTGTATCTATATATCTATCTATCTATCTACTATCTATTGTATCTATCTAACTATCTATCTATCTATCTATCTAACTACAGCATATAATTGTGAAATGACAGTAGTGATTCAGCAGTAGTTGAACTCACTCATCAAATGTAGGCCTACACATACATGGCTGCCTGCTATAAGTTTTCCTCCACGTCTTTATAAATGTTGTAGTTTTAATCTTTAAACATTTAATCTCTATCATCTCATCCATGTCTTTCTGCTCCTTAACAGCGATCTGTTATTGGATTCAAGTACAGATAATCCTCATTAATCCAGACATCAACAAACATATTTTGGTGTATCAAATCATTGTTTTAATATATAAAAATGTGTGCATTTTTGTTTTTATCAAAGTCAGTCAATCAACAATATTACAAATCCATTTTAGCTACAATAAAACATTTTTTGCGGCTTAGTCTAGAACAAAAGACATGAAAAGAAAGAAAAAAGTCAAAACGAAATATGAAGAGGAAACAGCCAAACTAAAACTACAAAGTAGATTTTACTGCATTTGTCCATTTATCCTGCGAAAGCTGAGAATTACAGGACATTTCTTGTTTTACAGCAAACCCTGTACCGTACTGGTGGTACTACCTTTTGTACGCTAAAACAGTGCAAGAACTGCTAATACCGCTACTATCTTATCCAGCACATGAATTCCTGAAATTTGTTTTTCAAAACAAATAAATCAATACCAATGGAAATGAAAAAGCAAACAAGTGTGGAGCTTGAAGAAAAAACGACACAGCAGCACATTTGGTTTGACAGTTTGGCATGACAAGTCACCTCAGCCTGTTACTGACTGTTATAAGAAGCTCACCTGAAACATCAGCGATCATCTGGTCATTTTAGAACATCATTTATTTTTCATTCAAATGACACTCCTCCTTGTATGCTTGACAATGTAACTCTTTAGATAATGTATGATCACCGCTGTCTATGTCAGCTGACTGCCTATAGAAGCCACGAGGCATAAAAGTCCATTCAACATGAATGATATTTGATAGATCGGTGGTTCAATACCCAAAAACTATTGAATAGAAGCCATGTGTACGGGAAATTAAAATGTTTTCTTCTGAATCATCATGTCTCTGTGATATTCTGTGCTTCATTATCAATAGTAAAGCACGATTAGTGAGAGACCGATATAATAGCAAGTCAATTGTCTCATTCGGGGCATTTTGCTACTTTGAAGCTATGCACAAATACTTGTGTGGACAAAATATTTGGCGACAACCTAAATATCACGTTGAATACCATTCAACACCTAATTTTCAGTGTCAAATGGTAAGATTTAGATTACAAATGAAATGCAGTCAAATAAATAAATGAAGTCACAAAGGACTCAATCTACTCAGATGCGACGCAATCACGACACTGGCTCAAAAAAGGCTGCAATAAGAATCCAGGTTTTCAAGTACCGATCCTTTGAAACAGATCTTTCATAAATAGCACTGTGACTCTTCGGACATTGGCATTTGTCTATCTCCTTGTTGTCATCCAAAGTGCAACTATTCCTCTGTTCACAGACTCAAATATGTTATGTTTATTAATAAGCGGTCATTGTGAAGAATTTGTGTGTAATAAAACCCTACGATTTTGTTTGGCACTTATTGGCAGTGGCTAAGTGCCTGTGCCATGACATGGAGACACAAATCATTCATTAAGGAGGCAAAATAAATGTTCATTTTTCCAACTGCCCCTTTTTCAGTCATCTCTGCACACTAATGATTCAAATAATGTTGTAAATGCACCATGATGCATTCATAGAAAAGCTTTATTCCATCATATGAAAAAATACAAAATAGAGCAGAGACTGCTTTGTCACAACACACATGGAAAGTCATTCCAACATATTTTAAGTTAATAAAACTCATTAAAAATGGGAGGTGAGGAGGGTGGGAGACACTCCCTTACAGACAAAAGATAGACAGTTTGTGGTAATATAGTGCAATGTCCCCTGGTGTAATGTAATGTCACACTGGGTAGTTAATGAATGTCCCTTTGCATTCGGCCTGCCCTGCTTGTCTTGCGTGGCTTGGCAAAAGCAGCCACAGACTCATGACAGACTGGCTCCACCCCCAGATTTATTATGTCATCTGGTCGGCCGTCACGTTGGCTGGCGAGCTGTTGCAGCTCCATGTGGCTGGCAGCGGCGACGGGCAGCTAAGTTGAGTCAGTCGCGGGACCAGTGGAGCTCGAGGAGACCGAGCCGTCTTGTGTTGCCGGGCTGCCACAGCAGGGGGAGGGCGGAGAGATCACAAGCCGCTTCCAGTTTTCCCTTTCGTCGTCGCGACACGAAAACGGCGGCCTGCTTAAAGTGACACTGTCTTTGAGTTCATGTCCCACGCTTGGCAGGCCTCTTCCTTCCTCCAGACCTCTCTGTTTTTTAGGCGCTCCGGGAAGACACGTGGAGACGCCAACGGGAAAAGTCATGGCCTGGTAACTCCCAAGCGTCTCTTGTTGATAACGCTTACACGGGGGCGAGGGTGTGCTGGAAGTGTCTGTATCTGTCCAGCTCAGCTTTCGCTTCTGTAATGGGAGGAGGGTCAAACCAAAACCGTCATGTCAATGTAAGCTTTTACACACCATCATGATAACTATCACAGGAACTAGCCCGAGGAGTTTAGGCTAGCAGAATCAGGAAATCACTTTTTCATAACTTATTCTTATAAACTTGTTTTTATGTGGTTTTCCGTGTTTTACTCTATTCTTGTCTTTTTTATTATCTTGTGGTGCCTTCTTATTTAGCTTTGATATTTTGTAAACTTTGTTTTGAAATAAATAAATAAAAATAAAACAATGTTTATTTTATTATTCATTATAGCAGGGTAAGATCCCGAGGGACGAGGGATGCATTTTTGAGAAGTCGTTGTCAGATGGTAACAAAGGGAACTTCCAGTAAGAGACCCACCTTAACTGGGATATGGAGTTGGTTTTGGCACCAGCGTGATGGGAGAATGCGAGTAGCAGTCTGGATGGGAGTAACTGAGGGCTGATATGCCACCTGGGGGAACCATATCTTGAGCATCATCTCCACCTGCAGCAGGGTGTGCAGATACT
>NC_139643.1:23663656-23691786 GCF_964638095.1 Poromitra crassiceps | reverse complement strand
TCTGAAGCGGTGTTTGTGTTTTAGAATTAAATGAGTTCCTTGGTTTAGATGCGGGGGACCATAGACTGTAAAAAAGACTTAAGAGAATAAGACACATGGCATCATAGGCTTAGAGAGACAAACAGCTTTGAACACAGCATTACATAATCAGTTCATAAGATTGATAGGTTAATGAGCAAATCACCTCATCTGCATGTCAGGCGCACAAACAAATACCAATGTCAGATAAGCATTGCTAGATTGAGAGACTTGTGTGAAGATAAAAAGCTCGGGACTCAACCACTTTTGCCAAATCACTCATTAGTCCCAGCTATTTGATATGAAAATGCAAGGCTTGTTTACATCGGCTCCAGAGGAATCCCTGACTAACAGGTGAATCATAGAATGAGGGGGAACGGGAGAGTCTGAGAAACGTGACAGGTGACAGATGAAGTCCTGGGCGGGGAGGAGGAGATGACTAGGCCCAGTGTGTCTGTCTGCTGCCTCGCTCATGCTGCATGAGCAGAACCCCCATGTGCCTCCTGTGCAGTGTGCACCACAGGCCGGAACAATCTGTTCAGACCAGCAGTGATGCGTTATTGACACCAGCGCTGTAACTAAGTAAAATAGTTTCACCGCATTGGCCCATCAGCCTTCCAAGGAATCTGCGGTGGGCCACCACCATACTGAGTCACATCTCTGGATGCTTGTTTAGATTACTGCCATGGCTCCTTTAGCCAATAGACCCTTTTCACGGGAGCCATTTTGTGTCAAAAAGGCAGGGTAAACACAGGCGCAAGCAAAACACTAATGAGGGTTTCCAACTTCCATGATTGTAAGTTGGGAAAGCCTTGTTACTGTTTTGCTTGCACCTGTGTTTGCCCTGCCTTTTCGACACAAAACGGACCCCGTGAAAGGGGTCTATTGGCAACGTTGTGGGAGCCAGGTTGATCTGTGTTACTGCTGGGTGTGTTATATCACTTGGGTTGTGCCATGGAGGACTGAGAGTGCAGGTTTATATCCCAGCCAAACAGCTACTGTAGTGTTTGGTTGGGATGAAAATCTGCAGACTCTGTGTCCTCCATGGCAAGTGGTCATCTGTCCCTGGTGTCGGCTGCATGAGGGAAGTGTGTTGTATGTCGAGATCAGAGGACTGCTCTCCATGTAGTCCAGTAAAAATGTCACTTGACCTCACACTAATTGCAACAAAACCAAACTCAACTGATTTTGTATCCTCAATATGTCCTCAATGAAGCAAAAAAAGTGTTAAGGAAATGTATGAAGGGAAATTTTTGAAAATGACCCATATGATGCTACCAAAAACGTTTTTTTATTTATTTTTTAACATTTTTTTTTATTTTTTATTTTATTTTTCTCCTTGAAGCAAAAAACACATACAGGATATAAGTGATGAGATTTATGGCACATTAAAAAAAAAAAAAAAAGGCTTCCATAGGCTTCCATAGGCTACCATCATATTTAGGTCATTTTCAAAACTTTCCCTTCATACATTTCCTTAACACTTTTTTTCCTTCATTGAGGACATATTGAGGATACAAAATCAGTTGAGTTTGGTTTTGTTGCAATTAGTGTGAGGTTGACCCACATATTTGCGTAAAATGCCTGGACTAATGGGGCTGACCAGGTTACTGTTTGTGGAATGAGAGGTGGCACAGTGGACCGCTCACACTCAGGAGTGACTTGCTTGCAGTTGTCTGGTTTGTGATATAGATATGGCTGCCAATATGTATTATGATGGAGAAGGCATGTGTGTGCGTGTAGGGAAGGATGCAACAAAAACACCACTATTATGTTATACACCACTGGTTGTCACAGAATGTTCCATAGAGATAGTGACTGAACTGATGGACACACTATTATCATCTAGGCCAATATTCCCTTTCCCCATAAATTCTACCAACATGTTGTTTCAACTGATTTCCTGATTCTTGGCAGCTGTCAAAGGGGGCACTCACAAATATAGGTCGACCATACTGACTCCCCTCCATCCCCCATCATTGACAGAAGCCAGTAGGCATGTAGGACAGGATATCAACCTGACTTGGTAACCTTGCAGAGAATCCAGCGCAGTGTGTAACTTTCCCTGTGTGAGGGGAGAGAGAGCAGGTGAATTGAATTCTTAAAAGTTACAGGGTTGTGTAAGAGAATTTAGTTTTTTTTCTTTCTCTCCATTTTATTTCTTTCATGTAAGTAAATGTGATCCTGTACTGCATACTCGGGTACAGTAGGTGGCGGTATGCACCTTAATAGCAATCTGCCAAAAAACATGAAGAACAATGGTCAGCAAATTACACTAATTTAAATGTTAGTCATTAGTAAGATTGTGTGGGTAGCAGGGATCAGAACATATGTTGAAATTCAACATATCACAATACATAATGTAATATTAGCTACATTTTACTCTGCTGTAGGAATAACAAATGAAATGGCTTGGGAAGTTCACAAGCTCTCACTCTAAATTATATTGTTTGTTCTTTGTAATAATATTTTAAATTGTTTGCTTTTCTAGCAACCCATTGCCATACAAAGATTTGTGGCTCAGAAATAAACATAATTCCGCAGGCACACTTGATCATTGAACTTTTATTTATTACACCGTATCGTATCGTGGTTGCATTTAATTGTGAACCCCATATTGCATACCGAATTGAAAGATAAGCATATCATCCCATCCCTAGTGGGTAGATGAAGAAACACAACAAAATGTAACATGCTCATTACAACCAAAAATATGAGTACAAAAGATTTTATAATTTTCTGAACAGCACTGCACTTGTCCTTTAACCCATTGATACCTGATGCAGCATTTGTGTGTGTATCCCTTTAAGACTGCAAACCGCGTCTTAAAGGGATACACACACAAATGAGGGATATACGGTACATGCAAATGCTGCATCAGGTATCAATGGGTTAAAATGTGTGCAAAGGAAAAATGCCAGTCAACTTGACCAATGACAGATGCAGATGCACAGGTGATGTCTTCCCTTCACTTTTAAACAAGTGACCACATGGAAGTCCCCAAGTTAATTTGAATATGATGTGTGTTTCTTCTTTTTTGTTTCCTTCTTCCAGTTGGCATGGTCGCCTGGTCCTGGCTGGCTCTGTTGAAAATGTCCTTTCATCACACTCCATTTGACTAGCAGCCGACCCAGGGGTCCTCTCGGTGTGTCCTGGAGATGAAGGCGAGCTTCCTGGCCATGTCGGTATGGTAGATGCGCTTGCAGTTTTCAAAGTTCCTCCGCTGTCTCTCTCGGCAAGGCTTCTCATAGTAGCGTTTTCGCTTAACATGTTCAATAATCCCATCCTGAGCCAGGACCCTGCGACATGGAAAGGAATACAGTGTGAATAGTCGAGACTAGGGTGGAGCCTTGTTTGGGCAAAATATTTTCAGTTTTAAATTTAGGATAAATTATTCTTCCTGTCTGATCGATTTGAAAGTGTGAACTTGACTCCAGTCATGGGTGGGAGTCTGAGACTATGGGCTAACTGCATTAATGGAAACTGTTTATTTGAAATGGTTTGTTTACCACCAAACTAGATCAACAATTACACCAGCGATTTGAGTGCAGAGCAGTTTTATAACTTGTTGCAGTCACAGTGGACTGAAAAGTTCAAAGTTTAGGGCAATGAGACAGACAGAAATTGCCAGGCCGTCTCCGCCCACTCCCCAGTTATGAGAATATCTTCTGGAAGTATAATTTATTAATACAATGGTACATCTAATATTACTTTACAGAAACTATAATGCTTTTTCCAAGAATACGGTATAATTCTTTCTTTGGTACTCTAGTTGTGAAAAATCTACTTTTATGTAACAAATCGAATCGGTGCACTGGCAGACTGACATTGACCGAAGGGTGAGGTAGCTAACGCTAGCTACATAGCCGCTGGTTAAAAATAACACATTTTAGCTCATTCGAATACGTGGGAAAAATATAACAGTATTGACCAAAAGCGTTTGACCTGTTCAAAGTCTTGTATGCTGCATCGACATTGCCCTCATGAACCATTATTGTTCGCGCAACGAAGCGAAGATGCTTCGCCATATTGAGGCCGGTGGTGCTCACAGAAAAATGGACCGGGTGGAAACAACTATAAATACTAGGTAGGTCCGCACAAACTAAGATGCACGCAGAACACTGCTGAAAATCAACGCTAGGTGACGCTTGACGCAACCATTTTGCTGGACACTGTCCCCAACAGAAATGCTTTGGTGAACATTGTACTTGTGTTCATGCTTTCTTTTTCTTTTTCTTTTTCTTTTTCTTTTTCTTTTTCTTTTTCTTTTTTGCCACATGTGCGCTTAAAGCCACATTTCCCAGAGGTCCATTCACTTACATTTGATCCCATGTCAGTGTGCCTTGCAGCCAGGTGGAAATGAATCCAAACTAGTTATTGCTGTTGTTAAGGGATTTCAATGATTAAGTCATGTCTCCATAAGTCATAAGGAGAAAGATAATCAGACATGTAAATAATGAAATGAAGTAAATTATGACTGAATCCAAAATGGATTAGCCTAATGGACAGACAGACAGACAGACAGACAGACAGACAGACAGACAGACAGACAGACAGACAGACAGACAGACAGACAAACAGACAGACAGACAGACAGACAGACAGACAAATATCCACTCATACGGAACCTGAAGAAAGGCATGTTGGACATTTTGGACTAACTGCTCCTCAGCGATTATTATTATTATAGTCTATGTAAAGTGAGACCGCATTCAGGGGAATCACAACAATCCGGCAGATTTATGAAACTGTACCCGTTGCCATAGCAACAGGGACTGGGTGTCCAGTGTTCCTCCTTTCATCAGGGTCATTCTCCCCTTCTCTCTCATCCATGCATCTCTTAATCCCATATTCTTGGACAGATAATAGCCTGGACTGAGGTCAGCCAGCGGTGAATGCTGGCCTAGATGGTACTCATTTGCATTCAAAAGTACTTTTACTTGCCCCTTTCTGAGGTTAATTCACTTGGTTATAATTAGGCCTACAGTATACTGTAAGTAACTAGTGCTTGAGAAGTGAGAAGGGAGGAGAAGCTCAGACAACCAGCATAGATACCATTGTGACTATTTTGTTTGTTTATCATGTTTCCAGAGGTATCACTTCTGATCCAGATTCTATGAAAAATCCTTGTGTGTGGTGTGTGTGTGTGTGTGTGTGTGTGTGTGTGTGTGTGTGTGTGTGTGTGTGTGTGTGTGTGTGTGTGTGTGTGTGTGTGTGTGTGTGTGTGTGTGTGACTAACAGAACAGTGCAAAGAGGAGTCCCATAACACATAGCATTTTATCTCTTCTGCAGATCAGACAAACCCAACCCAGTTACCTCACGGTATTTTCAGATCCATGACACAGTTACCTCAGGATACTCCCATATCCATGGCACAGTTACCTCAGGGTATTCCCAGATCCATGGCACATCTACCTCAGGGTATTCCCAGATCCATGGCACAGTTATCTCAGGGTATTCCCAGATCCATGTCACAGTTACCTCAGGGTATTCCCAGATCCATGTCACAGTTACCTCAGGGTACTCCCATATCCATGGCACAGTTACCTCAGGGTATTCCCAGATCCATGGCACAGTTATCTCAGGGTATTCCCAGATCCATGTCACAGTTACCTCAGGGTATTCCCAGATCCATGGCACAGTTACCTCAGGGTATTCCCAGATCCATGGCACAGTTACCTCAGGGTATTCCCAGATCCATTGCAGTTACCTCAGGGTATTCCCAGATCCATGGCACAGTTACCTCAGGGTATTTCCAGATCCATGTCACAGTTACCTCGGGGTATTCCCAGATCCATGGCACAGTTACCTCAGGGTATTCCCAGATCCATGGCACAGTTACCTCAGGGTATTCCCAGATCCATGGCACAGTTACCTCAGGGTATTCCCAGATCCATGGCACAGTTACCTCAGGGTATTGCCAGGGTATTGGCAAATCAAGAAAGGCAGTTCAATTCCTGTGATAGAAAATGTAGCCAATCAGCTTTATATCTCTTTTAACGTCATCCCCTATTCTTATCATCAGCTAATTATTTAAAGATATCAATCAATAAATCAGTGTCATTCGATTCAGTCCAGTTCAATTCAGCTTCAAAGAAGAGTAAAACCATGGACAACACAAAAACACTCAACAGCAACATAATGGTGGGTCAAATAGCCTATCATGTATGAAGTAGCCTATAATTGGAAATTCAAGTTGTATTATAATTACAATATGTATGTAGCCTAATAGCTTATGTTGAGTACTCTGGTGGTAGTATGGGATGCACTGTAAGTATAAAGTAATTGCTGCAGTTTCTGCTATATAAAGCACTTGCCTGGAAAGGTAAACAGTGTCTTGTGTCTCTGTTTACAAACACAACATGCAAAGACATGAAACCCTGCGGGAAGTGTCTCCTTGTCTCCTTCAGACAGAAACTGGACCAGAGGACAGTCTGTTAGATAAGTAAAACAATATGGCGGTTTATTTGGTGTAAAATGTTTTACACTATATAGAGGCTAAACTATAGAGGACCCCTAAACGGACACAAATTAGACCACGGACCCCCATTTGATAAGATTTTATACCCTCGCACTCTC
Organism: Poromitra crassiceps; assembly: GCF_964638095.1. NCBI lineage: Eukaryota > Metazoa > Chordata > Actinopteri > Beryciformes > Melamphaidae > Poromitra > Poromitra crassiceps. The sequence continues at coordinate 23,685,189 of NC_139643.1, read as the reverse complement.
TGGCCCTGTCTTACAGGAGCCAGTGTTGGGGTATTTAGGCTGATTGGGTGCACCTGGGACCGGTGCACAAGAACCAGGGGTTTTCAAAGTCTGAGACTGTGGGCCTACCCAGAAACAAAGCTTGGAAAAAGGCGCCCCCCTCGTTCAATTCCTGGATGCCTATGGGATCATATTCGAGGCATAGGCACTCAACAATTGAGATAAGATAGCCTGATATTGCTGTTTGACATACTTCAGAATACACCAAATACATAAAAAGGTCTGTCTGAAGGCATTTATTTGTTTCTGCCTCTGGGAAAGTGGGAAAACTGTAACATTTCACAAAGCTATTTTATCTCTGAACTATCTCTTTAACAAAATCACACATATTCAGGCTATACTACCTCATTTTGATAACTAATGTAATGATAACAATATTTTTTGTTTGAAAGTGGGTTGTCACACCTTGAGATGTTTTATTACAGAAAGTGTATGAAACCAATGACCAAAATACTGTCATTGTGTTACTTATGGTTGAAATTCTAGTGAAAATATTACCCTTTGTGCTGGGGACCCATGGGACCCCTTCAAGGACCTCTGGGGATCCCCGGACCCCACTTACCCCACAACCACTGGGCTAATGGAATGCCTCCAACTGCTTCATCTCATTAGTACCAACCCCCCTCGAGGAGCTGAACTGTAGTTTAACCCTGTACTATCTGATTTCACATTCCAAAATGGTATAATCTCCCTCAGGATGGCTTCAAATTGGAAGTTTTCAAAGAAAAGGTTAATCCATCATTTGTTTTTCGTTGTTAAGTGATCCCCATCATGGCCATCATCCAAGAAAGACTACTTCATTAATTCATCTCTTAAACAATTAGAACTGCATTTTCATAATATAAATTTGCCACAATGTATTTAATTTACCAGTAACACAACACCCCGACCAATCCAGTATAGCAACAATTTGATCCAAATCTTTCACCATGCTGCTGATATGTCGCCTCGAGGTGGAGCAGACAGACACAGAGGGGGAGATTAGCCCATGTGGATCAGGAGGATGGGGGGAATCGCCATGCATGATCCCTCCCTGTCACCACCCAGCACAGGCTGGACCAGCAGATCCTGGACCAGCAGATCCTGCAGAGCTTTGAGCCAATGAATGGCAGAAGGGAGCGCATTAAAGCCGGTTAACGGTACGCGAGAGACGGACCCGGGCCAGCGAATGACACACGCTCTGCACAGCGTTTGTCCTCACTAACTAGTTTTGTATTTTTCTGCAACCGACGTTGAGGCATCTGCGTGTATTGAAATGGAGAATAAGATCACAGACTTCTCGGGCAAATGGAAAATGAAATCCTCGGAGAATTTCGAAGAACTTTTGAAAGCACTGGGTGAGTAGGCGGCTATCATGCAACATCTGGGACATTTTATGTAGGCTGGCTGGTTATCCAATTAACTCTGATCTGCTGCAGGGAAGTCACGTTAGGCTATGTGCGTTTGTTACTGGAATACAAGGAGAGTGGTGGTGGTGTCTACTGAAAATGTTTTACTCCTTAGTAAATGTGTGTGTGTGTGTGTGTGTGTGTGTGTGTGTGTGTGTGTGTGTGTGTGTGTGTGTGTGTGTGTGTGTGTGTGTGTGTGTGCGTGTGTGCGTGTGCGTGTGCGTGTGTGTGTGTGTGCGTGCGTGCGTGCGCGCGTGCGTGCGTGCGTGCGTGCGTGCGTGCGTGTGTGTGTGTGTGTGTGTGTGCGCGCATGCGTGTGTGTTTCCCCCCTGTCCAAAATCTTCCAGAACAAGACAGTTAAAAAAAAGTATTATGTAGCCTACATCATATTTTATAATCATCAGTATGGGAGCTGGGGCTCTGTCTGTCTGTCCCATTGATGACATCATCAGTGATGTCATAAATCCACTCAAACACACAAAGTCACAAGAGAGACTGAGGGAGAGGGAGAGAGACTGAGGGAGAGGGAGAGAGAGGAGAGGGAGGGAGAGTGACTGAGGGAGAGAGAGAGGGAGACATTGTGCATGCGCCAATAGGGCAGGCAAGGCCACACAGGAGCCGAGCTGCGAATGCAAGCTGCAGGGCCAGCTCGGCGAGCTGCAGGACAGGCGAGCCGGCGCAGTGAGTGAGCCTAGGAATCGATGCCTAGTATATGACATGATCAGTGATGTCATAAATTCACTCCCTCTCTCTCTCACACACACACACACACACACACACACACACACACACACACACACACACACACACACACACACACACACACACACACACACATTCAGTGATGCACACATACATACACACACACACACACACACACACACACACACACACACAAGAGACACACACGACATCACAGTGGTCTCAGGGAGACTTGTGAAGTCCCTTTCCTCTCAGAATACAAGTGGCTCTGTGTGGTTTAACAAGTTGACTCCTGTTTGCTCCAGTGTTCAACATCTCCAGTCTACCCATGTTGTGGGGAAGGTTGCTCCTGATGTATGAGGCTGTATAGAGCAGGAGAGAGAGAGAGAGAGAGAGAGAGAGTGAGGGGGGGAGGGAAGGAGGTCAGGGGAGGGCCAGCCAATGGCATCCATTAAAAATCAGAAGACAAATAGCCTGTGGAAGAAAGTTAGATTTCTGCTCATCTGAAGCACGGTCCTCCTCATGCGATTGTAATTAGAGCCAGTGTAAACGGAACTAAGCCTTGACTTGGGCCCCTCTAGCCAGCAGGCACTGAGACTGACTTTCCGTCATTGCCCTGGGCCGCCCCAACAACCCAACTCTCTCTCTCTCTCTCTCTCTCCCCCGTTATACCATTCCATGAGCAAATATGGACCGGCCTCAGGGAAACGGAATCAGATGTAGCCTATGTGGGGTAGTCTTGGTCTTGGCATTTTGTTCTGAAACCAATCCAACTGAAATGGAGAGACAGAGGGGGAAAAGATCCAGACACATTTCATATACTTGCAGCCATCTCCTGCTATGCGTGTCGAACAAGTGTTTTTTTCATTGGGAAGCTGCAGGCAAGAAGCATCACGTCTCCACTGACCCCGCCCTCCTCATCTGCACATAGACGTTGATACAGTATAAGCTCATCAGTCTATGTGTCAACGACGTAGTTGTACTTTGCACATCGGTGACGGCACCCTTGTTCATACCAATCATGCTCCTGTCGCTACATTGAATGCTCCTTCCAGCCTGCTGTCACACCATGCATCTTGTCGACACTAAACAGTGTGTGAGGTCTCTTGTTTCCTTTTGTCTCGCTGTGTCAGTCCCATGTCTTGTCTCGCTGTGTCAGTCCCATGTCTTGTCTCGCTGTGTCAGTCCCATGTCTTGTCTCGCTGTGTCAGTTGCACGTCTTGTCTCGCTGTGTCAGTCGCATGTCTTGTCTCGCTGTGTCAGTCCCATGTCTTGTCTCGCTGTGTCAGTCCCATGTCTTTGTCTCGCTGTGTCAGTCGCATGTCTTGTCTCGCTGTGTCAGTCCCATGTCTTGTCTCGCTGTGTCAGTCCCATGTCTTGTCTCGCTGTGTCAGTCCCATGTCTTGTCTCGCTGTGTCAGTCCCATGTCTTGTACTGTGTCAGCACTAATGAAAGGAATAGTTCATCCCAAAATGAACATTCAGTCATCATCTACAGCAGGGGTTTTCAAAGTCTGAGACTGTGGGTCTCCCCCCCAGACAAAGCTTGGAATAAGCCCCCCCACCTCGCTCAATTCCTGGATGTGTATGGGATCACAATTCTGTTATTTGATCCCATAGTAACTCAACAATTGTTGCCAAGATAGCCTGATATCACTGTTTGACACTTCAGACTACACCAAATACATACAGTACAAAGAGAGTTTGGAGGCATTTATTTGTTTCTGACTCTGGAAAAGTGGCGAAAACTGTCAAATTCCCCCAAACTACTGTATCTTTGTCTCTGAACTATCTCTTTAACCAAATCACACATTTAGGTTATTCTATGAGATCTCCTTTTAATAGGTGATCTTTTTTCCGCTCCATTCACTGAGCCTCCCCTGAAACTGTTTGGAGTCCCCCTGGGGAGGCCCGCCTCCCACACTTTGAAAAACCTCTGATCTATACAGTACACACCGACATTTCATTCAAAACTCCGTCGAACTTCAAAGGATCACCAAACAGACGAGTTTAACGTTAACCGAGTTCCATCTCAGCCATTTCCAAAACCATGGAAGTGAACAGGGCCATCTCTTTACAGCTCCAAAAAGCCATCAAATGTCCATCAAATTTCTCCAAACAGCTTGTGCAGTCCAATACCTCATTAACTCCTCTATTCTCCTCACCGACAATGCTTTGTTACAGAAAGTGCTACCAAGAGCAGAAGTGTGTGTGTGTGTGTGTGTGTGTGTGTGTGTGTGTGTGTGTGTGTGTGTGTGTGTGTGTGTGTGTGTGTGTGTGTGTGTGTGTGTGTGTGTGTGCGTGCGTGCGTGCGTGTGTGTGTGTGTGTGTGTGTGTGTGTGTTGTCAGTGAGGAAAATACTTTTGGACCCACAGTATAATTGTTTGGCTACAAAACACATGGACTATGCTGCAGTGCACAAGCTGTTTGGACAAATCTGATGGACGTTTTATGCATTTTTACGTAATTTTGGGGCGAACTATTCCTTTAACCATGTCAAAGTAATGTAATTGCCGATTTAAAATGATTCGGATGATATTTCCCCCCTCCCATCTTCCATAAATGGACACCCATTGAAGCGATGATATGGTCGTGCTGTCTATTCTGTTTGGGTTCATCCTGTTGTCTGCTTGCTCCCCTGTCGTCAGGAGTGAACGTGTTCCTCAGGAAGATCGCGGTGGCGGCGGCCTCGAGCCCGGCGGTGGACATCAGCCAGCAGGGAGAGACGCTGTCCATCCAGACGTCCACCAGCGTCCGCACCACCCACGTCTCTTTCACCGTGGGCCAGTCCTTCGGCGAGTCCACGGTGGACGGACGGGCCTGCACGGTACGGTAACACACCGCTCCCCCGTGGCACCTCTCATATCACATTCCCATATAATGATGATGATACACACACTGCTTCCCCCATGGCACCTCTCATATGACATTGCTATATAATATTAACACATGCATACCAGCAGAGCGCTTGGCCAAGGACAGCATAGCTTGCCTAGAGGTCTGAGTAGACGAGACATATGGAAGCCATTGCAGTGTAACTCGAGAGGCATTCTTGGTGGTGATGATGATGATGCTGCTGCAGGGATCTGCTCTTCATGTCTTGATTCTGAGCGAGCGGTGAAGGACATGGCTTCTTCTGACAGACTATACAATGTTGTAACCTGCAGAGAGCGGACTGAGCTGCGGCTATCACCAAACCTCCAAGCTTTGCTAAAGCCCCCCATAAGGTCCAGGACGCTTCACTGATGTCTGCCGTTCATTCACATACACGGCCCCTGTCTTCTTGTGTGAATCCCTGCAGAGTTTTCCTAAGTGGGAGACAGGCAACAAGATCAGCTGTGAACAGACGTTACAGAAGGGCGCGGGACCCAAGACGGCCTGGACACGAGAACTGACCAACGATGGAGAGCTGATACTGGTGATTATTTTTGTTTTATGACATCTATACAGGACTTTGGAGAGTGCATTCGTGTTACAGATTAAATAAGACCCTAAAACTTAGATGATAACGATAACTTTGCAAGCTTTGATGGTGCCAAAAAAAACGGCTTTAACGTCTGTCTTTTTGTCGCCGTTTTCTTTCAGACAATGAGTGCCGGAGATGTGGTGTGCACCAGAGTTTATGTGAGGGAATGAGGAGCCTTACAGACGCCGGCCGGTCACACAGCACTTCAGTTCTGTTCTTCATGCATGGTTTACATTTACTTGCCCTTTTGTTTTCCTCATCCTACTTCCAGGCGGTCAGAGTTTGGTCAGATCTTGTCAAACAGTGCGCTGTTGAGAGAGGCATCAGTTTACATGAGTGGATGTTGGTAGCTGCTTGTTATATTGTAGATCTCATTGCTCTATCACTTTATGTAGCACATAAAGACGTCATACATTCCTTGTTTGTCAAACTTTATTATAGCTTCTAAATCTTTCACAATTTGTTAATACACCGTTTTATATGGATTGATCATGCGTCAGTGTTTTCTTGAGAAGCCCAAATGTGTGTTCCCTCTCAGAAGAAGTGTTCTCTACGACGCTGCCTCCTCCCATTCCCCCGTCTCCTCTCTGAATATTGTTTGACATCATTATCTGCCACTCATTATTACACACTCTTTCCTCTCCATCCCTCGTTCATTCTCCTCCTCCCTCTGCGTCTTGTCCTCCCTCTGTGTGCTCTCTTTCACCACAGCAGCAGCAGCAGCACACAAACGGGCCCAATTACTAGAGTCTGAAAACTCCCCAAAAAGACCGTCGATATTTCATCAACGCCACCTTGAGAGACATTTGGCAAAGACCAGGGGGGGGGGGGAAACAGGGAGTGGCGAGGAAAGAGTGAGAGAGATTGAAAGAGAGAGAGATTTTTGCCGTGAGAAAATTATTTCATAAAATCAGGAGAAGCACTATTCCCCCAGCTCCCCTTTCCCCAGCTGTACCTACAGAATGAGCTCAGTCAAAAAAGTCCCGGCCCCACCCGCCCGCCCGCCCTTCTTCTCTGGCTTTGCAGCCGGTTACAGAAAGTGTTAAGTGGCTCTCACTTAAGTCGTGTGGGGAGATTCCAGCTGCTCCCCTCTCTCTCTCTCCAAAACCCCTTTTTCAAGTTGCTGGGCACAAGCAAAATAGACAAATCAACTTGAAACACAAAGAGATGATGGCTTTAGCAGAACTCAATAATCTCCCTATATATTCATACCAGACTCAGAGATTCAGTCCAGCGCAGACTTCACCTCGCTGTGAATGATGGTCCGTCAGGGTCTCTCAGGCACTTCCTGAGGAGGAGAGCAGCACGGTTCACAGGCGGTGATGATGGCTTTTCCAGGTTCTGAAACGGCGAGCAGACACAGGCACTCCTCTGAAGTTCTTCCCAGTTTATACACACAGCGGGCTACTGGGCCTCCTCCAGACTGTGTGTTCTCAGTCACCTCCCTGGGTAAATGCGAGTGTGTCTGTGCATGTGCATGTGTGTGAGTGAGAGAGAGAGAGTGTGTGTGTGTGTGTGTGTGTGTGTGTGTGTGTGTGTGTGTGTGTGTGACGGACAGAGAGAAAGGGAGGGAGATATTATGTTAGGTATGATCAAGTATGTGTGTGGGTTAAACAACGTCAATTATTGTGCTTTTTTCAATGTCTCACAGGGACAAAGAATGTTTTCAATGGCCCATCGTCTTACTCAACACAACCACAGCACTGTAACCAAACTGCTCTCTGGGGTGAACGGAAAGTTCCTCGCAGTTTGGTCAATGCAAAATGAGCAAGCGTAGCCCACACGCACGCATGCTGACGCACGCACGCACGCATGGACACACACTCACACACACACACACACACACACACACACACGCACACACACACACACACACACGCACACACACGCACACACGCACACACATACACGCACGCACACACACACACCTATGTAGATGAAACACCTGATTCTGATTACAGCAAACACCCAGTTTGATCAACGATTGTTATCCTCATTGGAGCAGTTTTCAAACCACCCAGTCCCTCCTCCTTGTTACCCGGGGTCACTTTCCACACGCGACTGTTCTGCCAGTTCATTCCACAGGCAGTGATGTCATGGAGCCTCACATCGCTTGATTGGCTGTGGAATGCTGTGGTTTTATGGATCGGGAGTCAACCCAGCCAACTCCAACTTTTGATTTAGCGCCATCTGGACCAATCAGAACAGAGAGTCATTATCGGAAATGATGACTCACAGGCAGCCGACACAAGCACACAAGGGTATAAAAGTAAACACAAAATAGAGTCAGCATGGCCATGCTATAACTACTAAAGAGTCTACTAAAGAGTCTACTGTGAATTTACTAGGCCGTGTGTGTGTGTGTGTGTGTGTGTGTGTGTGTGTGTGTGTGTGTGTGTGTGTGTGTGTGTGTGTGTGAGAGAGAGAGAGGGGGGGGCGTCTGGCCCATGTGTTTATAATGCTGTCTGTCATATGACTGGCCCTCAGTCACCCATGTGACCCCTCGTGACGTGAAGGGCAGGAGATTGAAACAGAACTAATGGGGACTGTACAAGGGGATTAGATGTGAATATTGACATTGTGCTGAGAAGTTGCCTGCTGTCCGCCTGCTCAAAGTGCCTCAGATTAAACGCTGCACGCACCCATGGGAAAAGCATGAGGAGGTTTACGACTCATTATTTCCAGGTGAAAACCTTGTAAATCCCCTTTTGGTGACTTTTTATGTATCAATTTAAATCGAGGGATTACGTCGTCCTGTGGATCGAGAAAGTTCTGCGATTCTTGAGCTTATGAAAACCTTTCAAAACCCACTGGATGAACTAAATGCATGAAGCAGAAATCAAGTCTGTTTTTTCTCCTTCTGGCTAAACAGTTGACATTCTGGAGATACATGGTTTTCACTTGACAAAGGCATGCTGTTAACATGTAAGTCTAGCACAAGGAGCATAGCAAAAAAAATGTATCTAGTTAAAACATCACACACACACACACACACACACACACACACACACACACACACACACACACACACACACACACACACACACACACACACACACACACACACGCTTGAATAATTTATGTATGTCCACATAAATACAAGTATGCAAAGGACATAAACACTACTACTGCAATCAGATATTGGGAGTCAGTCAGTTACACAAGTGCCCAAACGACAACCACAATAATGCATACACAAAGGATAACACACAGGATGATGACAATGGCAGGTCGACAAATACAGTTATACTGTAAGACATGATAACGGTCAGTATCCACGTCATGGGTACAAAAAGCAGGGCCTCCTCCATATTGAGCGGCTACCAATCATAGCAGATATTGAGCAATAGGCTACCTCGCTAACTGCTTGGCCCTTCTCTTTGGGAGACCAGCCATCTGAAGGCCTCTCACAACCAGCTTATGTATGTGACCCAGGCTGCCAAATATGAAAACTAGAACTTTACAATTGTAGCCCAGCTGTGAAATGGTCTGCTCCAGCTGTTGATATTGTAGCATCTTGGTTAGAAAGGCCTCCTCTAGGCTGTGGTCAAAGGTACAGCCAACCTCTAGAACAAACGCCTCTCTATGATTTTCATTGACAACAACAACATCAGTGTTAGCTGGAATATTAGAGAAGAATCTGAATTGTCACTACACAGACTGAATATGCTTGGCTTCACAATAGAATGCTTAAAAAGCGATGTTGAACACACACACACACACACACACACACACACACACACACACACACACACACACACACACTCTCTCTCTCTCTCTCTCTCTCTCTCTCTCAAACTCACTCGCACAGCAGTTAATGACAGAATGTTTGCCCCAACCCAGAGTGTAATTCAGACGCCTATGAGAATGTGATAGGTCACACACACACACACACACACACACACACACACACACACACACACACACCCTTGATCTTTTTTTTTTTTTTATAATATTTATTTTTGAGCAGGGAGCATTGGCATTACAGTACAGTACACCCTTGATCTTTTGAGGCACATCAGTGACACCTACTGGAGGAGGAGTGGTAATGACAATAAATAGCCTACAGTATTTCTGTATTTGTAAAAAATCCTGCTGTCTGACTCGTCTGCTTCTCTCTATCTCCTCAGTTACAGCCCAGCCCATAGAGCACTGGTTCTCAACATGCGGTCCGGGGACCACCAGGGGTTCTTGAGGCGGTTCCAGAGGGTCCCCAGCAAATTTCTGAGTTGTTCAACTTGAACATTATTGGATTTACAAGAAGATATCTCTGATCTATCTATCTATCACAGATGCTCTCACGTCTGTAATGAATTCTGGACAATAACAATAAAGACAATATAGATTTGAGTTCAAGAAGAGTGTGGCCCTAAACTAAAGCACAGTCTGTCAACATCAAACTGGTCCAACAGAAAAAGGAAAATTCACCCCATGGCCATGTTGTGTGTGTGTGTGTGTGTGTGTGTGTGTGTGTGTGTGTGTGTGTGTGTGTGTGTGTGTGTGTGTGTGTGTGTGTGTGCAAGAAACAAACACCAGTCGCCACGCCCACTTCAGCTTCCACGTGTTTCTCTGCCGCAGCAGTCACATGACCGCGGTTAGTGGTTACTTCCTGGACGTCTGTATATATATATATATTTGGACTAACTGACCTGCGTTTTCGCCAAAATTCTGGTGAACAAATCTAGCATACCAGAATCTGACAATCAGGAGTGGGAGGAAAACCGCCAGGAAAGGGAATACGGCGAGTGATTATGCCTGTAACGTGAACTCGTGTTGAGTTGATCAGATTTGTGGTGGAGTAGCTAGCTGTCACATGAGACTGAGGCTACGGAGGATGCTAACTGTAGCAAGCTAAAACTGCGTCTATGGTCGAGTGTTTGTTAGCTAGCTTACATCGTCGCTATATATGAGCCAGCACTATCGACTGGAGCAATGATAAGCCGAAGAGGGACGGATAGCTAGCTGATTGGATAAGCCAACACCGACAGTCCGTTTAGAAAATACAGAGGATTTAAAGGGCTGGTGTGTGCGTTGCCTCCGTGACGTTAACCGACCGCAATAAACTACTGGGTGTTTTTCATTGATCGAACAACAGAGACAGGCCGAGAAGCCTTCTCTATCGAGATGTCAAAGTACACAAGCTTTCCAGAGCCAACGGAGGACCACAACCCTTTCCAGGTGATTTGTAACGGAAAGCAAGTGTAGTCTGTTTGATGGATGAAAGGCATTGATGTTGGTATGTAGCCTAGCATAACTAAAGAGCACTGAGCAGTCATGTTGTTGCTCATGTGATGTGATGTGGTGTGGCTGGCCTAATCTTTCCCCAGTCGCAGCCCTTATTAAAAAATCTACCCATCAATTGTTAAATAAGGCGTATGTTCTCGCAAGCCATGCCAAACTGAAACCGATTACTGATGAAATAATCATTTGTTTGATGATTTGCCTGCTAGGACCCTGCTGTGACTCAACATAGCAGCAACACAGGATATGCCACGCTGGACCTTTACAATCCTTTTGACAATAAAACTGGGGTAAGAAATATGATCAATATTGATAGTGTTATGCCTGCCTGGGCTTGGTTTCACCTTGAGGGAATATACTTAAGAGTATGATGATTTGATGATCTGCCATTGTACCTCATTACACCAAGGAATACAGTGGAAAGAAAGGGGCTTTCTATTCTGTGTTTTGTTCAGATGTTTTAAAATGTCCATCAAAAGTAAAGACCATACAGATGTTATGATGCACCTGCTTTGGTTCCAAACAAAGGGTGAGGGTGACTCACTTGTTGTGCCCTATGACATCATACCGGTGTATGGATTCTGTCATTGATGATTGATGATGTCGTTTCCTAAATATTTTCTAGCCTCCGCCACCATATGAAGCCACCTCTCCCTCCGTTCCATCTGCTCCTGCGCAGACCCCGCCCAGCAGGACGACGCCCACCGAGCCACGCAACTATGGCTCCTATAAAGCAGGCCCAGTATAAAGACACTTTCACTTGTCATTTCAGCACATTTTCTATCATCTTTCACAAGGACATAATCAGTGCCGCACCTGGACACACAAAACTGGCATTTTACTCACATTGCAGTCGGATCATCAAAACCAGATACGGGTTGTGGTCAGACCTTGTAATCATAATTCTATATATTCTGGACGCAATCCAGCTGCAATGTGAATACAGGAAATGCTAAGAGACAAAGAGGGAGTCTAGGAATGTATAACACAGGTTAAAATAGATACAGCCACAGGAGATGCATAGGAAAAAATTTGGTTCCACGTGTGGACATACAATGACGTGATCTCAGACTATTCAACCTTAGGAAGTAGATCTCAATAATGGCATTGAGTATATGAGGGTATACTTGTAAGAATCTAAGAAAAATAGCATGAAATGGGACCTTGAAGCACATCCGCCGATTTAACAAGCAAGAGCATTTACTAAAAAGCAAAGACAGTAGCGTCTTTGATGCACATCTTAGGGGACATTCAGACCAAAAGCGTTTTTATGGCTGCCAGCGTCTTTCTGCAATTCATTCTCTATGTAAGGACGCGCTAAACGTGCTCCTCTTTTAATGAACGCACCTGGCGTTTAGCGCTGGTGGCGTTTTTGGAGGAGCGCTGTGGGCGTTTGAAAAAAGTTGAACATTAGAGGAAAAGTGCCCTGCTCGTCTTTTTCTCTCCTCCTACCTTTTCTCCTCCCGAGGGATTTTCAACCTCCGCTGCTGCCAGAATTGGCAATAATCTGGCTTTCATGTTGACAGTGAACAACATCAAACAGACAAAACTAGCTGGCTACCGTCCTTGTGGTCGTTGTGTTCTGATCTGTACTGCACGCGACTGCAGGGGAAAACAAACGGAGCGCAAAAAACCCAGCTCCGTGCGCTGTGTTTTGTGCACAATGGAAGCGCCCTCAACATGATTTTCATAGCGTTCTGACTGAAAAAAACACGTTTGGTGTGAATGTCCCCATAAGCGCCTTTTTTTTTAAACTGCCACACTGGCAGATACCATGCTTGATTGTGGCGGGGCACATGACTATGCCCTGTAACATGCTGTTCAGTATGTACTGTATGTATTTATGCAGTCCATAAAATAGGGGGTGTATCCTAGAAGCGCTATACTGTACTATTGGGCATCTCTTTTGCAGAAAAGAACAAAAATAAACACATCCTAGTTTTCATCAACAGCTGCTGCTGAGCCAAAGCCGAAGCCATGAAGAATGAAAGAGTCCACACACTGTAGCTCCAAGATGTGTGTGAATTGACTAACACTGATACAGAGGTGACATTTTGAGTGTGTACTGCTCTTATTTCCCCCGTCAAGTGTTTTCTGCATCTCCTGGAGAACTTAGTGTCATGGAAAGCAGTTGTCATTTATCTGTTGGTGTTAATAAATGTACACGCCTTAGCAGCACATTACAATGTTCTGCATCTCTTATGAGACAAGGTCATTCACATAATATTTGGCCCGTGAATTTAGCACACAAGAACAAACTATCTCACTGAACTATTTATCTTTTTTTTTAAATGTAGCAGACTGCAGTGAACGCCACCACAGCAGAGCTCCTGAGGAAGCAGGAGGAGTTGGAGAAGAAGGCCCGAGAGCTGGAGAGGAGAGAGCGGGAGCTGGAGTCACACAGCCTGGGACCTGGAGCCGGTAAGAGGAGGGGGAGGGGGAGGAGGAGGGGCCAAAGCATCATGTATGCTGCCTTCAGATGGAACTCGTAGAGCTCATGGTTACGCCATGGGAAGTCATCGTGAACTCAGAGCTTTTAGAAAATGTCCACTTCTGAAGTCGTGAATACCACAGGTGGGGGGGCGTTAATATGGACTCTTCTCGTGAACGCGGTAAATAGGACATCATTTGAATGCAGCAATCGCATCTAGAATACTGGTCGATCTACTGGTCTATCTACCAAATAGATAGAATGATCTATTTGCAGAAAACTTCTTCTGCCCGTAATTTGCTTTTTGTAACCTATACTGCCTAAGGTCTGTGATGATTCCTTTATGCTCTTTTAACAGAAAGGGTATATGTGTTTCTACGTGATAGATCTATAATCTATAAAGCATGCATCCCCAAAAAGTATGTTTAAATGAATACACTTTTTTTTTTTTAATACAATTGGTTTTAAACGAGTTTAATGAGTCAAGGGTCATAAAACTTCTCTTTCCCATAAAAAAAAAAAATATGTAGAATTTCATTCCAAGTCAAATGTCAAATAAATTAAAGGTTACCAGACATCAGCAAAGTATTATTGATTTTTTGGTTGTTGTAAAGAAAAAACATACTTGTCAGTCACTTCCCCTCCACCGTTCTCCCCTTCAGATCGTCAGAATAACTGGCCTCCACTGCCGTCGTTCTGCCCAGTGGGACCCTGCTTCTACCAGGACATCAACTTGGACATCAGCCAGAACTTCCAGCGCACCGTCACCATCATGTACTACTTCTGGACGTGTGAGTTCCCCCATAACTCACATCATCATCATCACAGTCACGCCGTTTATGGGAGTGCTTCACCAGTGTCACTATTCAATGTTCATTAAACAAGTGTGCGAGTTGATTTGCAGGTGCTCGCCCGTTGGTTTGAGCAGCTAGAAGTCATATTGAAATCACATTGCAGCTGCAGAGTAATAGCATGGCCACCGAGCCAATGTTTTGAGTCACATTTGGCCGGTATGGTCATACATCCTGCTGTGCCCGTTGTGCACTTCTGCAAGATGTGTTAGTTCCTTATCAGTGTCGCCATCGTATCTGATGAGTCAGTCGTGCTTCTGCTACTTCTGTCTCAGCATTTCTCTTTTTGAAACGCAGTTAACAAAGTGCTTTAACAACGAAATAAGAGCAAATGTGGTCACTTGATTCACAACATTGAAGCAAAAACAAGAAGGCAACACAAGATAAAATATATATAAGTAAGGGATAATGTATACTGAGCCGGTGATTACTGTGGAAATAATGACCGACAGGTGAATGATTTAGCCCGACGCGCAGCGGAGGGCTAAATCATTCACCTGAAGGTCATTATTTCCAGTAATCACTGGCTCAGTATACATTATCCCGCTTAGAACACGGCCTACAACTAAATCATTCAATAATCTGACAAAAATAATTATTCAAATAGATTTTTTAATAGCGTTTTCAACACAAAGTGGTTTCATTCGTAATTGGCACACAAGACACCACAGCTGCAACTGGTTGGCCTAATTAGTAGGCTAGTGGTTGCTGACAAAAGGCTCTTATCAACTGATTAATCCAGGTTTGGCAGAGCAGCGGTCTGTTGTCGAGAAATAATGCCCGGTGAATATTGTTGATTGACCAATCAGAATCGAGTATTCGAGAGAGCTGTGTTCTAATAATATAATAATACACACACACACACACACACACACAGAGCCCTGCATCAAAGATCTGAGACTGCACAGCGGTCCCTAAGAAGTTACAATGTCGACTATTTAGCACGGGGCCAGACCTGACGGGCTGTGAAAGGACAGTTGTGTCCAAGTAGAAACCAGTGGAGTGATCCTGACATGATGGCAGATAAAAAGGGGAAGAAGGGTGGATTGAATTTGAGTTGAAGCCTGCAGGGTCAAGTCCACTGTCCTACAGAAACAGAGAGTTGATCAGATTTATTGTCACCACGTACACATGCGCACTTACAAGGAATTTAACTTGGTAAGTTGGTGCAGTGCAAATTGCAGACAGGCAAAACACAACAATAAACATTGAAAATATGAAAACAAAAATTATCGTAGATGATGCTAGAATCCAGACTGTACCACAATCATTCATCCCGCCGAGTACTCTGTCTTCCTTTTAACCTTCTTTACCATCCTGCAGTTGGCGCCTGCACACTGCTCTTCAACCTGATCTCCTCCCTGGCCAATTTCTGTGTTGACACCACGGGTGGAGTGGGCCTGGGCCTGGCCATCCTCTGGGCCCTTCTCTTCACCCCCTGCTCCTTCGTCTGTTGGTACAGACCCGTCTACAAAGCCTTCAGGCGCGTACTGTTACTGACCTCCATATCACACAGTTGTGATGGTAAATCGAGATTGAATTGTTGCCTCAGTTCCTCTTGGTAATGGTTAATATCGCCCCCCCTCCCCTCTAGGAGTGACAGTTCCTTCAACTTCTTCGCCTTCTTCTTCGTTTTCTTTGCCCAAGTGGTCACCTATGTCATCATGACTATCGGGATCCCCGGATGGGGTTTCAGGTATGAGCCGCAAACAAACCTCTCGCTGTATCTGGCCTGGGGCTGCCCTAGAGAGGCTAAAGTGAACGTCACTTCCTGCTTCAGCACTGTACCAGAGAGTTTCATCCGCCATTTATTTTCCCATGGACATTTCGTAAAATGCTTATAAAAATAGTTTTAAGTTTTACTTAGTCAAACCAAATGGTTCAGATATATTTATAATCGGGAGAGACCATAGAACATTTAAATCTGACCAAAACAAAAAAAACAAACATTGAAAAAACATTTTCTTTAAATCTTTATCTTTATCCGCAGTTTTTTTTACGTTTTGGTCCCGGTGAAATGTTATGTGGTCTCTCCTGTTTCTAAATATATCTGAACCGTTTGGTTTGACCAAGTAAAACTATTTTTATAAGCATTTTACAAAATGTCTATGGGAAAATAAATTGAGGATGAAAATCTCTGGTACAGTGCTGAAGCAGGAAGTGACGTTCCACTTTGGCTCTCGATAGCATCCAACGGCTTTTTACATCTATCCAATTTCTTCTCTCTACATTTCCAGGCCCTCTCTCTTTCTCTCTGTCATTAATTGTCTATTTCCTTTATCTCATAAATGTGTTGTTGTTCTTCCTCTGCCTTCCTGTCCCTCCCACCCCTCAGCGGGTGGATCGTGAGCCTGGCTGCTCTGAACACCAGCGTCCCCGTTGGAGTGATCATGATGCTCAACGCCGTGTGCTTCACTGCCCAGGCTGCCATGGGGGTTGTCCTGCTCAAGAAGGTGAACGCCGATGAATGACATTGTTTACATGTACAAGTATTCCAGATAGTAGATCGAATCGAAGTGTTTGTTATGCATCTTCACACGTCGATTGCAAATATCTCTGTAGGCATGAATTAGCAATGTTACCATGGAAACAGAACTTGCACAGACCGCACAAAATGATAATAAATATGACGAGGTATTGACCTTGTGTAGTATCATGGCCAATACACGGTTCCAACTTCCTACATGGGTCTGGAAAAGGATGGAAAATTGAATCTCCACGTCTTGGAAACTGCAAAATGGCTGCTTCCAGTACACTACACATTTATTGTTTTGAACTGTCATCTTCACCTATAGAGTGTAGTAGAGACTAGCTGACCTGCCACTATCAGCATGCAGCAGCAATTAAGGTCTTATGAAAAAGCATGTCATTTTGAAATGGGAAATAGTGTAGGAGCCCTGTTTAATATTGGCTTCAAATTATCGCATCCAATTTTTAAACGGAAATGGGATCATTCCGGCTATTCTAACGCAAATATGGCATTTACATATACCAATTCTTAAATGGACTACTAGCTCCAAGTAATACCGGAACATGAATGTGTGTTGTGCATGTAAATACTTTGACTCAAGAGACAACGGGGAACTCCAGTTGGAAATACTGTGACATGATCTGTTAGGCCGCCTTTCTTGGATATGAAATGCGGGAAGAGAGTGAAAGCAAAGTCGTCCACCTGTATTCACACTTCCCATGTGGTCCGTGCCGATAATTGCTCCCGCCGTGCCCTGGTGGTCCACCTACCATGGAGCTGTCAACGGATAACAAACGATCTGAAGAATAGCCCCGATATCAAGTTCTGGGTATCGTTTTCACCCTGACAATGAGCATAATATAATGATGAATTGATGTGTGTATCAGCTGTCAACGCCCTCCGCTCTCTCCCCCCCCCTTCCAGGTCCACTCTATGTATAGGCAGACCGATGCCAGCTTCCAGAAGGCCCAGGCGGAGTTTGCCACCGGAGTCATGGCCAATCAGGCTGTGCGCCAGGCTGCCACCAGTGCTGCCACCAGCGCTGCCCAGGGGGCCTTCACCGCCCCCCGATAGAGAGGGACCGAAGGGGGGGGGGGGGGGGTTTGGGAGGGTAAGGGGGGTGGCGGAGCGCCTGCAGAGGTTGATATAGGATCAGTTTGCCATTTATTTCCCCTTACTCATGGTTACAATTTGATGAGGGAAAACTGAGTCTGTATTAGCACCTCGGGGGCAGCTCAACTCCAGGTGCATGAAACGATGTCGGGGAGTTGTGTGATTTGTTAACGGTGTACAGGACGAGTTAGTACAGGACATCACCAAGCCGAGGAGTCACCAAGTCGTATGTGTTGATTAGTGAACTGGAAAGGTGTTGTGAGGAAAACGTTCCTGTGAAAAGCGTAAGATGTTGAGGTTCAAGTGTCTGTTGCTATTGCCATGCTGAGTGTTAAAAGGATGCAGGGAAAATGTTTTTTTATCATGAAAAGTCAAACTGTGTGCCAAGTCAAATGTATTAAGGCACTTGTAGCCTGAATATTTTCCCTCAAAATGTCCTGATGTTTCGTGTGTGTTTACTGGAAGATAGTGTTTAAAACAAGGTCATATATGGATGGAGCTGATACATGTAAACACTGAAGCACTTACCATTATAACAGTTGATTCATAACTGAATGGCCCAATTGTGGCCATGCAGTGCTACTATTTTGTTGCTTAACTAACAAGTTTTGTAATTATTCCAATTGAGAATGTCTATTACCTTATTGCCAAAATCTCTCATACTGTAACGGCAAAATCATGAACGGCAAAATCATGAACGTGTTTTTGGTTGTGATATTATATCTCTCTCATTGTTCTGTTGGTGCTCCTTGTGGAACTTATGGTTGTCATTGCAGGTCACTGTCTTGGTTTTAATAAACATATGTATTGTCATGCCTATGGAGTTTAATACAGTTATTAATGCGTCCTCCTGTTGATAGACACAGTTGGTTCAGACCTGGAATGAAATGCTGTGTTGTATTTATGTTTTAGATTAGTCAAAATGTAAGCAAGACCAGTATGTTAACCTCATGTTGCACTGTGTTTATTATCTGGTGTGTCACACTGTCATTGCTGTTTTACAAGATCCTCTATAAACATTTTGTATTCTCTGGCGACCCCCAACTTACCAGAACGAAACTGCATCTATGATGTCATCCTGACAACTTGTTACTTTTTGGCCTCACGGATTTACTTGCTACTTCATCTTGAGTATAGGTTCGTGGAAACCCGTTATCCAGCCTTTGGGGGGGGGGGGGATGCCAGGTGACTGATCCTTAATGATAAATCTGTTGACATTTTTTGTTCGTTAGTCTTATTAGAATCTTATTTATGTAGCTTCCCCACATTGCTTGATCGGCTTCTTGATGTCAGTGTTTGTTAACACTCGTGTCATGATCTGGAGCAGGCTTTGTGACATGTCACCCACCCCCGGCCGGACGGACCTGACCCCCGCGCCAGACACTTCTCTGGGCTGCCATACCGACGTCAGCAGCGGCTGTGCTTTATACCGTGAAGATGGCGGAGGCTGCGGCGACACCACAACACCGGTTTTTCTGTCACTGCTGTAAAAGTGAAATAGACCCCGAACTCCCGGTGAGTGACTTTGGAGAGAGAGTGTTTATTTGCCCCTGCGCTCGGCTGGCCTGGGGAATGACTGCTGCGCCCGTGGAAAAGCAGTTTATCAGCCCCCCCCGTCTCTTTAAAATACTATAAGATACAGGCTATAAATGTGAGTTTGATTTTAAAACGTTTGCTAGATAATAACTGCTCGAGTACGTTATTTTTGCGGACTTATAATCGTCTATCGGTGTCTGTGTCTTCATTGGACGCCGCTGCACCAGGATCTTACTTTAGGGAGAATAAATCTGGCCATTCGCGTTTCCATATTTAGAAGCACTACTGTTGGCGACTTTGTGGCCAGCGAGCGACTCGTCTGCTGTCAGCTGCATGCGAGAAACATGGGAGGAAGGGAAGGGGCTGGGCGCTGCGCAGCGTCTCCACACCGCGCAGACAAGCCAGCGCAGGCTTCCCAAACTTTACCATGTCATGGACCCTGAATAGATCTACACTTTAAACCCTGAACCCCAGTTTGACATTGTTTTTCCTCCCAATAGATCTTCTGTCTGTCTGTCTGTCTGTCTGTCTGTCTGTCTGTCTGTCTGTCTGTCTGTCTGTGTGTGTGTGTGTGTGTGTGTGTGTGTGTGTGTGTGTGTGTGTGTGTGTGTGTGTGTGTGTGTGTGTGTGTGTGTGGCTACTGGTGACAGGTGACATGACAACTTTAAGTTTTCTTCAAGTTTAATAATTACACACTACTGTGGGATCCACTGCTGTGGCACATTTGTCACACAGTTGACACTTTATCATGGTGTGATTGCGCACAAACATGTTATTATGATAGATTGTGTGTGTGTGTGTGTGTGTGTGTGTGTGTGTCAGTGTGTGTCGTGTGTGTGTGTGTGTGTGTGTGTGTGTGTGTGTGTGTGTGTGTGTGTGTGTGGGGGGGGGGGGGCAGTCAGCTTCTGTTTCCCATCAGATTTAAATCAACTCCTTGTGCTTTTTTGTTGTCAAGGAATTCATCTGCCCCAGGTGTGATTCTGGCTTTATTGAGGAGGTGTCAGAAGACTCCAGGTAGCCTACAGTTCATTATTACATTGCTGTTGGCAAATGAAAACCTTGCAGTTTTGGTGTTTAGAATATTAGTATATATAATAATATATTATATAGGCTAGTCCTCTATGGATTGAGAACATTCTATGGAACTTGGGTTTATGAAACCCTTTCAAAATCACATATAGGATATAAACTCAAAAATGCATGGCAATCAAAAACATGTTAAGAGTTATTGTGTATTCAATTTCACATCGTTGATATTTAAACTGAATTTCACTTTGCTCTCCAGTCTGCTGGAGGACAGTACAACGGCGGCCAGTGACGATTCAAACGCAGACCTCTTCTCAGAGGTTTGTCTCGACAAAAGTCTCATGACCTGAAAACAGATCCTCTTTCGAAGGCTTTGTTGTGATCGATTGCTTCTGTGATCTCCCCGCAAGTTATGGCAGCTGCTGTTTATGGAGCGCTCGGCCCTGCTGTCGCACCCCCCCGCCTCAGAGTCAGACCCGGACGGCGGTGAGCAGGTACCTGCGGGCCTGCCCGCGCCTCCTTCACAGGAGCCAATAGGAGCCAGGGCTGCTCCTGCTCCACAGGAGCCGTCAGGAGCCAGGGACCCCAGAGAGCCCAGAGAGCCCAGAGAGCCAGAGTCTTCCTCCCAACCCGGGCGAGATAGGAGGGCGCCCCGGCCCGAACAGATGCCCGCAGTGGAAGGGTGGGTGGAGATGGTGCACAGCAAAATCAGCTGTGTCACTTTAACTCTGAGTGTGTAAGAATCTACAATATACTAGTGTTTATGGAAGTTCACACCCATCAGAGTTAACACGCTTAGTTTTGAACAGCCACCCCACAGACATATCGGCTCTATAAAATAAAATAAACTCCAAAGTAATTGCGAGATCACTGCTTATTAAGCAGTGATGTACTAGGTAACTAGGACATAAACAGCTGAACTCCAGTTGGTGATCTCTATAAGACTAATTACCACTATAAATAAAGGACAGCAGTGTTTTCACCAAAGGATTCATCTTTAATTTCAGCTTGAAACTAAGCTGTTTTCATGTGACATGTAAATCTGATAGTACTTTCTATACAGTGAATTCACATTATTAAAGGGACACTTCACAAAAAAACAATGCTTATTTATTTTGCACAGGATCTCACACATCCGAAAACTGTAAACAGTTTTGCAGACATTCATTTAGTTTGACAGTT
Source organism: Poromitra crassiceps (assembly GCF_964638095.1). Lineage (NCBI taxonomy): Eukaryota > Metazoa > Chordata > Actinopteri > Beryciformes > Melamphaidae > Poromitra > Poromitra crassiceps. The sequence goes on along the minus strand of NC_139643.1, from coordinate 23,663,745 downwards.
ATTGAGAGTTGAATTGAGTTAAGTGTGGACCAGTGATGCCATCACAAGACTGTACTGTACACAATAGGCTCGTTTGAGATGAGGAAGTC
>NC_139643.1:23603656-23658656 GCF_964638095.1 Poromitra crassiceps | reverse complement strand
ACACATACTGTATAGATCACTATTGTTTTGAATGAAAAATAGCTAAATTGTCTTCCACCAGGCTGCTGATAGATGGCTAGTTAGCTACAGCCAGTGCCATTGATATAATGTAGCACAGTCTGTCTATTATTGGACGGATGGTAGCTACTAGCTTGTTACAAAATAGCCTAAACACAGACCTAGGTTAAAACAAGGGCCACATTACGGCGCAATCCTTGATACTTTATTGCGTTGCCAGGTATTTATTCCAGTTATTTTGGAAACTAATTTGGAGCAGTAGGCTACATTGCAGTTGCAGTACATGTTGATGGTCTGCTGGAACCATCGCAACTTTGTATTTGGTTGACTGGCAAGGTTATCAACAACCACGTTTTTGTAGGTAACTCTAGCCTATTTTGTGTAGTTTCGAGGTCAGATTTAGCGTTCAGGATTATTACATAGCTATTACACATTTGCATGTCTGGAAACCGTTCAAAGTCATCTGTTATGGGATTCCAGATTGAGTGCGTGGAACATGATCACTCAGGTAGTCAGCCCAGATCTTGGGCAATAATATTAAGTAGAGGCCTTAGATAGGCTATATTAGTATCTGACATACAAAATTGACATACCTGTCTGACGCTTTTTCTTTTTCTTTTTTTGTTGTTGCTTTTGGCAAATCAGCACTTGGAACATAAAATGTGTGGCCACCATGTTGATACGATGGGAGGACACAGAGCCAAATAATGTGAACACAGTTTCTGGACAATTACAGAGGTGAGTGATTATGGAATACGGATACATTTGGTCTGATTTGCTTATTTTATTGGTGCTGTGGACAGAGTGCCAGATTCATTGAATCAGATTGCTCACTGGTCCTTTGACAGGTCGCAGCACATTTTCACCAGTTTGCACGAGTATTTTTCCAAAATGAATGTGGTTGCATGCAGGGGATCAACTTTCACCTCTCAACCATTGCAAGTGCATGTCTTGTTTGGAGCGTTGATTTGGTTTAGATAATAATCATCAGTGTGATCAAACTGGTGAATTTGCTCTGAGTGATATGATTATGTACAATAAAAAAAGTATTCAGCTCGCAGGCGCTGTGACTGTACTGTAAAACTGAAAGCAGATAACGTTATGGCTTGGCTGCAGCCTCCCCGCCAATAAGTCATCCTTTGCACATGTTTAGAGAAAGCATAAATAGTTACATTTCCACACACATATTTCACGCGTTGTATTGTAATAATAAGCCGTCACTCTAGACTCTAGAGTGACTGTTAACAGGCTTTCTCTAGAGTCCAGAGAAAGCTTGTTAACACCATGACACGAACTTCGCTGAGCTCCTGCAGGGGACGGTTTACTGGTTTGACTGACACCTGTCATGCCGCTCCTATTTCAACCTCTCGTTATTGCTCGTTTACCTTCGATATGAGTCCATTACAACGGTCTCTGCGGTTTATTGGTGGCGGTTACTGTTATGTTTTTGCACGCCCCGATGAGAGATTACCCAAACTAATAGTAGTGAAGGAATTTGGGTTTCCCCCCGAGAACGGTTGTGTGCTAATACCGGTGGAGAATCAGCTATGGAAATGACATGGAGCTGTGTAGCCAGACGCTAGCCCAGCAGCCCTCATGTGAATGATGTGGGGGTGGGTTGGATACTATTGACCTTTTTCACAGCAGCCATTCTGTGTCTAAAAGGCAGGGTGCAACCACAGGTGCAACCAAAACACTCATGAGGCTTTCCAACTTCCAATCCATTAAGGTGTTCCAGTGCTGGGGCCCCACCTGTGTTTACCCTGCCTTTTAGACACAAACTGGCTGCTGTGAAAAAGGCCCATTCCTCTGGCCAAAGGGAAATCAGCAGTTATGAACGTGTGCAAAAGTGAGGAGGGAGTGAAAGGAGGGAGGGAGTAAGGGGAGGAGAGGAATGGGAGGGGGCGCGGGAAGTTGTTTACTACGTTCTTGCCTGCTCCACCGTTTTCTTAGGTCATTGACTTAATAGTCAGTGTCTCCTCTTCTTTAATAGCTTAGCCTATAGTTCCTGGCAATTTGCTGCCATGTTATGTGCAACTGTAACGCCTGATTCTTTCTCCCGAGAGTAATTTGTGAACTTAAGACAGGCATGACTGATATCCGTCTCCAAATCTGATCGTCTCTTTACTGTAAGACATTCTCCCTGTAGGCTACCTCAGTATGACTGTGTAAAAGGTGAAATTAATGTAATGTGTGTAGTAGTGTCATGTCCGAACTGTTGCTCACAAAATGAAGAGAGAGAGTTCAGCTTTAGCCTCGGATCATTTGCAGGGGAACAAGTGCCAGTAAATGGCTGGGCTTAGCCTGTGAGCCTGTGAGAAGTGAGAGGAATGTTTTGACTGTCCGGGAGGCTTTGCTCTGCTCTTGTGTCAGTTAGCCTCGTACGTACAGAGAGGTAGCTACTACACGGGCTTATTTTTGGCCTGGCTGCTGTCAGAGCAGCGGAAGCAGCTAGTATCACTGCGAGCAGCAGCTAGTATAAAAGACTGGGCAGAACATTTGTCACCCTGCAAAGAGGAGGACACAAGGAGCTGAGCTGTGTGTGTGTGTGTGTGTGTGTGTGTGTGTGTGTGGGGGGGGGGGGGTGCGTGAAATGTGTTTTCTATTACAGTAGGAACACAGTGACTTTAGTTTGTCTGCTCCGCCTGCTGCTTTCCAAGTTTGTGGAATAGCGGAGGAAAAGGATAGAAAAGCTTCAAGGAAAAAGGGGTGAAAGAACACGGAGATTGATGGAGTGTTGGGGGGGGGGGGGGGGAGGGAGGTGTGATCTGAGTGTGGTATGTGTAGCGACTCGCGAGGGGGGAGTCTGGGGTTTTCAGGCGAAATGGAGTGAGTAATTGAAGTAAACACAGAAAAGAGGGCGTGGGCGGGGAACTACAGGCCGGACTCCAAGAATCAGGCTGCGTTTACTGTGTGTGTGTTGTTCGATAAAAAAAACCCCCATCTTCCCCCCGTTTCTACTACTGTCTTCCACAATCATGATCCAAAACAAAACGTGGCTCTAAAGTCCAATTTATGCTTTGTCTGCCGACACTTTTGAAACGGTCGCCGACAGAAATGAGGACTTGAGAGTCGACACTTTCAAGTGTCGGCGAGCGGTGTCTGCTACCTGGTGAAATGTCTAGTGTCGCTGACTACGTCACGATGTGTCGCGCAAGTCTGATTGGCTATATAGACGGCACGCGCTCGACTTCCTTGTTTTGCTTTTCACTCGATTGAAATGAATGAACGTCCATCCCGCTATTTTTATCAGCCTGTCCTTGATGTATGACTTCGTGAAAATCACACAAGAAATCGTGCCCAATTTCCCAGAGAGAGAGGAGGTGAGTTGTGTGGTTGTGTGTCGTTTATATGCGGCTGCAGCCAACTACGTTACATCTTGCCTTCCGAGGACGAGGTGGTTTCACTGTGCATTCCATTCCCTCCCTGGCCTTGGCTGTCTGCGCTTATAGCGTTCGAGTGTCACGTGACCGTTGAACCGAGGCGAACGCTCACCGAAGTATAAATGCAACACCATGAGCGACACTTTTATTTTTCGTCTGCGTCCATTTGCTGAGCGACACTTTATAATAAATATAAATGAAGCTTAAGACTGTATATAGCCAGACGCTTCACCGACGTGATGACTTGTATGACTTTCCGTTAAGTGGCTCCTTTAGTGCTCTCTCTCTCTCTCTGCTAATGTAGGGCGCGCGCAGAAAGCGCAGACGCGCTGCCGACGCTCTATCACTCACTCTCAGCCCGCCGCCGCGGCAGGAAGGGCTGGGAAAGGCGGGCCGGATCCTCTGTCTGTCTGTCTGTCTACTCCCCAGAGGGCCCAATGTGCTGAGGTCACACTTCTGATTTGCCTCCAAATGACTTCACCCAGAGAAAGCACCTGCTCGCGGGCAAATCGGCATTAAATCACTTCAGTGGAGCTCCACGGTGGAGCTGCAGACCACTTCATTGAATTGGGGCTGTCCTCCTCCTCCTCCTCCTCCTCCTCCTCCTCCTCCTCCTCCTCCTCCTCCTCTGAGACATGATTAAGACACATGGCTGCTGTTTGCTGATGCTGTAGCGGCTGTGCTAGCTCCATGCTAGCTCAGACTAGTAGCGTGTGAGCGGCGCTTTGCCACTTTTTACACAGACAACTTTCACCGCACGCTAACGAGCGAGGCTCAGGGATAGCTCATTTCGGCAGCTTATCCCCCCGTAATACCTTGGAAGGACACGGCGGGTTTAGCTATTCAACCCCTGCTGGACCCTTGTCGTCGTCGGGCTTTGTGGTTCTCAGGGTGGTGGACAGAGTTCTGAGTCCTTGAGCCGAGGGGTCGTTGTCGCGTGTCTCAGGTGGAGAAACCTTGGCCGTGTGTAAAATAGGTCACAGATTTGTTCTAGTCTCTGTGAGGACGAGCGCATCGTAAAAAAAAGTCCCCCAGACAGGATGAAGGACAGTCTCTAACCAAATAGATGATAAAAAAATACTGTCGCGCCGCCTGTTCCACTCCATCATTCATTATGAGACATTTATACTTTTCTGCGGGATGTGTTCTGCTCTGTCTCTAAACTGTCGTCGTCGTTTGGTTGATGATCTGTGTGTTGCTATGACTAATGTGGAATTCTTTGTCTTTGTTTTTCCTCTCCCCGGCCCCTCTCTCTCTCTCTCTCTCTCTACCTGTCTTTACCTCCACAGTTGAAGGACGGAGTAAGGGCTGGACAGCCAAGGAAGGGAGAGAAGCCATCACAAACCAGGGATTGCTTCACTTTCAACGTTATCCCCCTCCCCCCTTTCCCGCCCTTCACCCCTCTCCCAACTCCTTCTGGACCGCTGCCTTTCCCCCCCGAACAAAAAGAACTCTTACCTGGTATCTGGAACATCTGCTCCCTAGCCACCCCGCACACCCCCTAAATCTCTGATGGATCAGAAGATTCAGGGGGGAACTGCAACTCCACCCCCTCTTCCCACCGGTGCTCCCGCAGGGGAGCGAGAGAAGGAGGGAGGGGGTGGAAAGAAAGAGGAGGAGGAGGAGAAGAAGAAGAGGGAAAGAGACAAGGAGGGAGCTCCTGCGGTCTCCTCCGCCGGTGCAGGAGGTGGAGGAGGCGGAGGCGGCGGGCCCGGAGGTGCCGGCGGTGACCAGTCCCACTTCTCCATCAAAGAGAGCAGTCTGTCCGAGGGCAATGTCAAACTCAAGATTGGCCTCCAAGCGAAGCGCATGAAGAAGCCGCCGAAGATCTTGGAGAATTATGTGTGCCGACCGGCCTTCCGGGCCACCGTCAGGCACACGGGGCGCGGGGGCGGCGCCCGGGGAAACCGCGGAGGGGTGACCAGCAGCGACGGGCCAGACAGACAGAACCACCAGAGTCCTCCGTCCGCCAGGGAGAGAGAGAAGGAGCGGAGTCCTTGTGTTAACAATAGACCGACCCCGTCGTCTTCATCGTCAACCTCCTCTGCTGCAGCCCCCGCACCACCTGCTGCTGCTCCTCCTCCAGCTAGCACTACCACCCCATCACCCTCCCCAGTGAATGGGAGTGCTCCGGCTAAAAGGGTAACATATTGAGTTCATCCATTTTCATTTATTTATTTTTTATTTATTTTGTATACAATTGGATGGACAGACCCCATCTTTATTAGTCACAGACACCCACAGACACAGTGAAATGTGTCTTCTGCATTTGACCCATCCTGGCTCGTCCTCCATGGTTCAGGCCAGGAACGGTGGTCAGCTGCAGTGGTCAGCCCGGGGACCAACTTCTTCTAACCGCAGCTGGTCAGAGGACGATCTTCTGCATGTTTTTTTTTCATGGGGGCTTATATATGGAGGAAACCCCCCTGGGGAGCACGGGGGGAACAGAACATGCAAACATTTCAAAAAGCATATTTGCGTTAAACACAGAATCCAAGCTGACGAGACCTTTAGGAGTTGCACAAGAGGCATTTGGCTGCATATACTGCCAAGAGAGAGCCTTCAGTATCAGTACTGATAACCAAATGTACATTTATTTACTCCTACACCCTCTTTCATCACCACATTGAAATGTTATCAGTCAGTCATTGGTAATGCAGTGTTCCACAGCATGGTTACCCTCGTCATCACCATGTTATTGCACAGATAAAGACCAGCGCGTAAATGTGTTCTTTTGATTTCTTTGTGTTCTCTGCTGGCCTGTCTCTATCCATCACTCACTGCCTCCTCCCATCTTTCTCCCGTCTGTGTCGTCTATCCTCTGTCTGCCCGGCCATGTCCTCTCCTCCCCCTCCCCCTCCCCCTCCCCTGCATGACCCCTCTCTCCAGCTCTCCCTCGCTGTCCCCAATCTGACCCTGATAAGTGTTATTGAGTGGAGAGGAGAGGAGCTTTCCCCCTGGGCACGCCTGGGAAGCAGCAGTGGACAGAAAATCTTATCAATGAACTGCAATTTGCACAGGGTGGGGATAAAGAGAACTCGCGTTAGTTTGGCTCGTACGTCTAAAACCCGCTGCTAATTAATCGTTTTTGCTTCGCCGCCTCGTCTTGAGCCACATGTGAGATCTCGAACTGATGTCTTTAGTACACAACTTTAGTGTTTAGATATGACATTGAATGGGCTGTATCGATGATCATTTCCCTTGGACATTGAACAGCGCATTTCATGATCCTTCTTAAATCAGTGCACTCACTATGGGTTTTCACATTGTTCTCTCTTTTTGTTTTTTACAGGGTCCACCAAAGATGGCCTGCAAGTCGGACACAAAGCCAGACGGGAAAACAGCCGCCGCGTCTGAGAGAGCCCTTCACCGCCATTCACCAGACAGCAAAACACACCCCTCTGGCAAGAAAACGCCCACTCCACAATCCAACCCCCGGACATCTTCACCTTCTCCACCAGTACCTGCATCAAAAGAGCCCGGCTTTGAAGGGGTCAAACCTCCTCAATTCACCTTCAGCAGCACTGAAAGTCAAGGGAGGGACAAGGACAGGGTCGTTCAAAGTTGGGGAGCGCCCACAGTCACCGAGAAGCTAGCTCAACTCATAGCGACCTGCCCGCCGTCAAAGACCCCCAAGCTGAACAAACCCACAAAGATTGCCCCCTCCCCTGCCCTCCCCAACTCAGGCTTCATGGCCCCCACCGCCAAACAACGGGACAGGGCTATGGCCAATCGGAATACATATTCAAGGGTGGTCCACCTCGCTCCGCCTCCCCCCGTGTCACGACCACCTGGCCGGCCTTATGGCTCTCGGAACAAAGACAATGTTATGGACAGGTCGTCCACGTCGACACCGCCGAGGAAAGAGGACACCGATGGGACTGGCAAGTCTAGTAGCAGCAGCAACAACATTAACAATAGCAACAGCAGCAGTCGCAGCAACAGCCCTGCACTCACCTATGGCAACAGCCGCCTGACAACCATGTCAAAGGACAGCATCAACGACAACAGCAACAGTAACAATACTAAATCACAGTCGCGTCACGCTCACTGCCCGCCGCACACCACATCTTCGCCCTCTCGTGTCATTTCATCCTCTTCCTCGTCCGCCGCCTCGGCCGAGCACAGGGCCGGGAGTTCAGCGAGTCACCCGGGCTCCCCTGCTCCCTCGCAAGGGCACCACGCGCGAGAGAGCCCTTCCCTGGCAGAGGACAGCAGTGCGAGCGAGAGGGAACAGGACGGGGACAGCCCCAGAGACTTAACCAAGTGCCCTCCTCCATCGGGAATAGGAAAGCCAGACGGGAAGGACAAGGGCGCTGGTAATCAGTCTCTCCGAGTGGAGAGGGGGAAGAGCTCCAGCCCGAGTAAACGCAGTCCAAACCCAGACAGTAGCCGCCCCGGTCGGACCAGCAGCCCCCCTGAGCCTGTGAGACAAAGGGCACCTTCACCGCCAGATCCCACTGATGGAGACAGCTCGCCGATGCCTCTTAGAGACGATTCTCCCGATTCATCGCCGGACTCTCCCGCAGAGCAGGACAGCAAACCCCTGAAAAAACGCCGGGGTAGGAAACCCCGTTGGACCCGTGTTGTGAACAAGAACCAGACTCAAAGAGCAGGCCCGGGCAGTCCCTTTGACCAGAGCAAAACCATCATGCCTTTATCGTCGAGCCTGGATACACCCCCGCCGGTCAAAAGACCCGTGGGCAGGCCTCCCAACCCAAACAAGGTCAGACCAAATCCTGTGCCACAAAACTCAGTGTCACAACTCTTCCCACCCCAGCCTAGGAAAAGGGGGAGGCCGAAGTCGAAAATGCCAAGGCTCGACGCGCCCGCTCGCGGGCGACCTAGTAACAAATTGGCCCCTTCCAAGGTCTTCTCATCATTACTCAAATCCAAAGAAGAGCAGGACCCCCCTGTTCTTCATCCAGAGGTGGACCTGAACCCCCCTAAACCGATGCCTAGAAAACGGGGACGTCCTAAGCGCCTTCCCCCCACCTTGCCGCAGGAGGGTCAGCCTCCCACGCTGGCTCCTGAGGCGGGGGACGCGGGACGATTCCGCAGCAAAGGAAACGGGCAGCTCATCATGAGGACCATCATAGGCAAGATCAATAAGATGAAGAGTGTGAAACGCAAGCGTATCCTCAGTCAAATCCTGTTGTGCCCAAGAACAGAAGAGCCCCCTCGAGGCACCACCAGTGCTGTGGCTGGCTCTGTGGAGGCTGCAAAACAGTCACTATCCAACCTGGCTGCTTCCTTCGTGGGCAAACTAGGGCCACAAATCAACGTCAGTAAAAAAGGCACAATATACATGGGAAAGAGGAGAGGCCGAAAACCAAAAGTGAGCGGTTCCACTTCCAAAGCTCAAACGCCACCGCCGGAAACCTTCCTGTCCCCAAACACCACTTCCCCTCTCCATCACCACCAGTCCCAGTCGCAGCAGCACCAGCTCTCCTCGTCGGAGGTCTTCCCCTCCCCCTCCCTCTCCCAGTCCAGCGGAGGCCACAGTCCCATCAGTGATGCTAGCTTTGTGGAGCCAGGCTCAGTGCACTTTGCGGCTCATTCCCACTACCACTCTCACCCCCATCACAGCCACCACTCGTTCCCCTTCCCTCCGCCCACCTTTTCGGCCCCCAATCCGCGCATCCTAGGGCTCGGCTCCTCGTTGTCCGCCGCGGCCACGGCAGCCTCCCAGAAGAAATCCTGCCGCGGCTACCATCACCACCACCACCATTACAGACAGCACTACCATTACCATAAGCTCTCCCCTCCCAGGCCGCTACATCCCACCTCGCCGGCGCCCCTCAACGAGCTGAAAGAAGCCACCCCTTCGCCGGTCAGCGAGTCGCACAGTGAGGAGACGGTGCCCAGTGACAGTGGCATAGGAACAGACAACAACAGCACCTCTGACCGCGGCGAGAAGGCCGGAGGGGCGGGTGCTTTGGGCGCAATGGCCATGCCGCCCGGGATGGGCGGCGGGTTATTGATGCCAGGGGTCATGAGCTCGGCCATGGGACCGGGGGTGGGGCTTAACTCCAGAGGCCGGCGGCGACACTCGTCCTCTGTACTTCTGGAGCATCCCTCCCCCTCTCCGTCACCCCTCGGGGCGAGGTCGTCGCCTGACCCGCGAAGGCCTCACCCGGCGGCGCCCGCCTCCTCGCTATTGGGACACAAAGAGAAACACAAGCACAAGTGCAAGCGCCGGAGCCACGGCTGCCCCGGCTACGATAAGCTAAAGAGACAGAAGCGAAAGCGCAAGAAGAAGTACTTGCAGCTGCGCGCCCGGCGGCAGGACCCGGACTTCCTGGCCGAGCTGGACGAGATCGTGGTGAGGCTGAGCGAGATTCGGATAGCGCACCGCACCACGGGGCACCGGCTGGGCAGCGTAGGCAGCATAGGCATGGCAGCGGGGACAGGCAGAGTGCCAGGAGTGGGGAGCAGGGCCAGTGGAGGTATAGGAGGCACAGGTGGCCCCCCACCGCACCATTATCTCCCCAGGGACCTCCTGCCCACCATCTTCAGGATTAACTTTAGTGGCTACTACTCCCCTCATCCTGCTGCGTACCCCTGTGACCCGCTGCACTACGTTCGTAAGCCAGACATGAAGAAGAAGCGGGGGCGGCCTCCCAAACTGAGGGAGTCCATGTCCGAGGTTCCCTTTGTACCCGGGCTTGGGTTCCCTCTCTCCAGCGGCGGGTTCTATCACCCCTCCTACAGCCTTCCGTACTCCTCCGGGCCCCTGGGGTTGAGCTACTACAGAGGCTACCCTCCGGCGAGCGCCCTGTACCCCCACCCGCACCACCAGTCGCCGCACGCCGCCGCGTCCCACCACTCTCACCACTCGGCGTCGTTCCCCCCTCCCCCTCCCCCGTCCTACATGCACCACCACCACCCCTCCCACCTGCTGCTCAACCCCTCCAAATTCCACAAGAAAAAGCATAAGCTGCTGAGGCAAGAGTACCTGGGCGGAGGCAGGTCGCCTGTCCTCTACCCGCCCATGTCCTCCGAGCTCTCCTTCAACTGGCACCATAAACACAAACACAGACACAAACACCGCGAGCGCTGCGGCGAGGAGGACGGGGAGGAAGCGGCAAGAGCAGGAGGAGGAGGAGCAGCAGGGAGCCGGGCCGCCGCGGGGATTCCCGACAGCGGCGGCGGCGGGGCGTCGGGGAGAGGCGAGCGAGCCAGCGGCGCGGGGATGGCCGAGTCGTTACAGCGTTGCCGCTTTGGACGAGACTCCTCCTCCAGCAGCGCCCCTCCTGCCGCCAAGCAGGCAGCCTCCGCCGCCGCCACCACAGCCAACTCCCCCTCCTCGTCCTCGTCCTCTTCCGCCGAGAGGTACAAGCGCAAGGACAGCAGCTCCATGTCGTGCCTGGGGCCCTCCCGGCTAACGCTGGGCGGCGGCAGCAGCAGCAGCAGCACAAAAGGACACCACCCGGTGGAGTCCTGGTTCAGGATGGGCAGCTCTGAGGCGGACTACGCTAAGCTGTCCCGGAGCCAAGCAGCCGCACCGCCCGGGACCCAGGGCGCCTTCTCAGACGGACGGGCCGAAGAGCCGGCGGGCTGTTCGGACAGCGAGGACGAGGAGCCCCTCACGCCCCTGGAGGATCTAGAGCCTGGAGGCCAGGATGCTACAAACCACACCAATCTGTTTGCCTCCGCGCTGACCCGCAACTCCCTGAGGGGGGGCGGCAGGGGCAGGAAGGCCGGGGGAGCCGCAGAGAGCTCCAGCTTTTCCCGCATGGACCGGACACTGAGGAAGGAGCGCTCCACGTCAGCAGAGAGGAGAGAGACGGGTGAGTCAGCCATACCCAGGGTTTGGGTTACAAAGGGGCCTGTATAATCGGCCGGCTACAGCAGAGCATCCATTGAGAAACTGCAGGCTGCATAGTTCATTTAATATAAAGAAAAAAAGCTGTCCAGGTCTCTTATTTATAGTAACCAATAACACAGAGTAGTAGGCAGGCTATTTGCATGAATTTGTTCTTGGAACTTCCTTTCAGAGCGCTGAATCCCCCTGTGATTCATGCAGTCCAATAAGCTTTGGAATTTGATAGGCTATTCTTCACAGAAAATCTTTTCGACCCGAATTGAATTTGACATTGTTGAAGGTTATTGGAGTCAATTGTGCACCAAATCCATTTTCCCAAAATAGTTCTGTTTCTCTTGCCTCAAGAATCATGTGGTTGAACGTGATTGGCTGATGTCTGAGGAGCTTTACGGCTTTGGCACGACTGTGGTGGAACCGGCACAGCGCGCAATTCAATTAGTGGCTGCAGTGATTCCAGGACTAGAACCCCTTTTGGAGACGGGGCCATATGGCCGAGAAGCAGCTCTGCTCAGTGAAGCTTGTGTGTCTTCTTGAAAATCCTTCAGAGTTCGTAAACCCACAGAGGGTGTCGTGGTTAAGAGACTGCCGCCTCTGGAACCGCACGTACCTCAGCTGTCCTTAGATCAAACGCTGCTCTAGAACGTTCTCTTCTTTGCATGTGTGCAGCCCTCTCAGGCAGCTGTCCCACTGCCCGAGCAAAGACAAATACTCAAGTGGGAGTGGACTCCCCCGTTTTCCTTTCAAAATCCCCTGAATAGACACAATGCCAGGCCCTGTGCCGCCACTGTCTCTGACATTTTGCTAGCCCTTACTAGTGATGAAGGGCTTGGCAGCAAAAGCCCACGTAATAACTTAAAAGTGGTTCCAATGTGAGTGTAGATGTCACTGTTCAGTTGGGCCACGGTGGATATTACATTTCCACAAGAGTGCTCATCGTGCTGTGAATCTAGGGGTGGAGTATTTTGTTAACAGGCTATATTTGGGAGACGTTTCCCTCCAAAGCCCACAGTGTAAGGCTTAGTCCTGTACACACAGTGTCAGGCTTAGTCCTGTACACACAGTGTCAGGCTTAGTCCTGTACACACAGTGTCAGGCTTAGTCCTGTACACACAGTGTCAGGCTTAGTCCTGTACACACAGTGTCAGGCTTAGTCCTGTACACACAGTGTCAGGCTTAGTCCTGTACACACAGTGTCAGGCTTAGTCCTGTACACACAGTGTCAGGCTTAGTCCTGTACACACAGTGTAAGGCTTAGTCCTGTACACACAGTGTAAGGCTTAGTCCTGTACCCACAGTGTAAGGCTTAGTCCTGTACACACAGTGTAAGGCTTAGTCCTGTACACACAGTGTAAGGCTTAGTCCTGTACCCACAGTGTGAGGCTTAGTCCTGTACCCACAGTGTAAGGCTTAGTCCTGTACCCACAGTGTAAGGCTTAGTCCTGTACCCACAGTGTAAGGCAGGGGTGTTTTGAATGGGGGCCAGTGTAAGGACCTTTAGTCCTGTACCCACAGTGTCAGGCTTAGTCCTGTACCCACAGTGTAAGGCTTAGTCCTGTACCCACAGTGTCAGGCTTAGTCCTGTACCCCCAAAGTGTAAGGCTTAGTCCTGCACCCCCAAAGTGTAAGGCTTAGTCCTGTACCCACAGTGTAAGGCTTAGTCCTGTACCCACAGTGTAAGGACCTTTAGTCCTGTACCCACAGTGTCAGGCTTAGTCCTGTACCCACAGTGTCAGGCTTAGTCCTGTACCCCCACAGTGTAAGTCTTAGTCCTGTACCCACAGTGTAAGGCAGGGGTGTTTTGAATGGGGGCCAGTGTAAGGACCTTTAGTCTTGTACCCACAGTGTCAGGCTTAGTCCTGTACCCACAGTGTCAGGCTTAGTCCTCTACCCCCAAAGTGTAAGGCTTAGTCCTGCACCCCCAAAGTGTAAGGCTTAGTCCTGTACCCACAGTGTAAGTCTTAGTCCTGTACCCACAGTGTCAGTCTTAGTCCTGTACCCCCACAGTGTAAGTCTTAGTCCTGTACCCACAGTGTCAGGCTTAGTCCTGTACCCCCACAGTGTAAGTCTTAGTCCTGTACCCACAGTGTAAGTCTTAGTCCTGTACACACAGTGTAAGGCTTAGTCCTGTACCCACAGTGGCAGGCTTAGTCCTGTACCCACAATGTAAGTCTTAGTCCTGTACACACAGTGTCAGGCTTAGTCCTGTACCCACAGTGTAAGGCGTAGTCCTGTACTCACAGTGTAAGGCTTAGTCCTGTACCCACAGTGTAAGGCTTAGTCCTGTACACACAGTGTCAGGCTTAGTCCTGTACTCACAGTGTAAGGCTTAGTCCTGTACCCCCACAGTGTAAGTCTTAGTCCTGTACCCACAGTGTAAGGCTTAGTCCTGTACCCACAGTGTCAGGCTTAGTCCTGTACCCACAGTGTCAGGCTTAGTCCTGTACTCACAGTGTAAGGCTTAGTCCTGTACCCACAGTGTCAGGCTTAGTCCTGTACACACAGTGTAAGGCAAACATGGGCAACATACGGGCGCCCCCTGTGTGGCCCGCGATGGAATTGCAAAAAAAATATATATATATATATATTTTTTTTTACAGTGCACTTGAACGCAACATGCAATATACCCGCTGAATAAGTGTCCAAATGTTCATGTCATTCTGGGCAATACTCTTCTGTTATAGCATTTCAGTCTGAAATATGGAATATCTTTCAATAATATTTATGACTAAAAGGCTAAAAGTAATCTCATGTGTAAGAAATGACTGTTCTACATTGAAGTAGAAATTTAAATAATTAACTTGTTGGTTTTGGATTTATTTAGCTTCAAGAGTGCATTTTTTTTCTTGTGTGACCCTCAACACAGGCTTTGAGAATCCCGGGCCACTTACTGATACTTATGCTTATGCTTAAATTAACCCACTCATATTCTGGTTTATTTCAAGAAAAACATTTCGGCTAGTGGAAATTCTAATTGGCTGGTAACTTTAAAATCTAGCAGCCATATTGGCAGGTGGTGAAAAAAGTTAATTTCAAGCCCTGCAGGGAGAGCAGGTGGTGACATAGGAGTGAGTGAGGAAAAGGATCAAATATCGGTGGTTAAGACTGAATAATGACATCACAATTGTTAATTTAAAATGAGTTATTCCTCTAAACCTGGCTTCAAATGCCCCAAATCTTTCGTGCTGGCGCCGTTCAGCCCTCAGCAAAATCTGGTAGGGAGGACATTTTTTTGTGGCCCTCTCTATCATCAAAGTTGCCAATCCATGGGTTACGGCATGACAATATTTGTTCGGCCCCCGGCAACAACCTGGGTTTCTCATGTGGCCCCCCATGAAAAATAGTTGCCCACCCCTGGTGTAAGGCTTAGTCCTGTACCCCCACAGTGTAAGGCTTAGTCCTGTACCCACAGTGTCAGGCTTAGTCCTGTACACACAGTGTCAGGCTTAGTCCTGTACACACAGTGTCAGGCTTAGTCCTGTACACACAGTGTCAGGCTTAGTCCTGTACACACAGTGTAAGGCTTAGTCCTGTACACACAGTGTAAGGCTTAGTCCTGTACACACAGTGTAAGGCTTAGTCCTGTACCCACAGTGTCAGGCTTAGTCCTGTACCCACAGTGTCAGGCTTAGTCCTGTACCCACAGTGTAAGGCTTAGTCCTGTACCCACAGTGTCAGGCTTAGTCCTGTACCCACAGTGTAAGGCTTAGTCCTGTACCCACAGTGTAAGTCTTAGTCCTGTACCCACAGTGTCAGTCTTAGTCCTGTACCCCCACAGTGTAAGTCTTAGTCCTGTACCCACAGTGTCAGGCTTAGTCCTGTACCCCCACAGTGTAAGTCTTAGTCCTGTACACACAGTGTAAGGCTTAGTCCTGTACCCACAGTGGCAGGCTTAGTCCTGTACCCACAATGTAAGTCTTAGTCCTGTACACACAGTGTCAGGCTTAGTCCTGTACCCACAGTGTAAGGCGTAGTCCTGTACTCACAGTGTAAGGCTTAGTCCTGTACCCACAGTGTAAGGCTTAGTCCTGTACACACAGTGTCAGGCTTAGTCCTGTACTCACAGTGTAAGGCTTAGTCCTGTACCCCCACAGTGTAAGTCTTAGTCCTGTACCCACAGTGTAAGGCTTAGTCCTGTACCCACAGTGTCAGGCTTAGTCCTGTACCCACAGTGTCAGGCTTAGTCCTGTACCCACAGTGTCAGGCTTAGTCCTGTACTCACAGTGTAAGGCTTAGTCCTGTACCCACAGTGTCAGGCTTAGTCCTGTACCCACAGTGTCAGGCTTAGTCCTGTACCCACAGTGTCAGGCTTAGTCCTGTACCCACAGTGTCAGGCTTAGTCCTGTACACACAGTGTAAGGCTTAGTCCTGTACCCACAGTGTCAGGCTTAGTCCTGTACCCACAGTGTCAGGCTTAGTCCTGTACACACAGTGTAAGGCAAACATGGGCAACATACGGGCGCCCCCTGTGTGGCCCGCGATGGAATTGCAAAAAAAATATATATATATATATTTTTTTTTACAGTGCACTTGAACGCAACATGCAATATACCCGCTGAATAAGTGTCCAAATGTTCATGTCATTCTGGGCAATACTCTTCTGTTATAGCATTTCAGTCTGAAATATGGAATATCTTTCAATAATATTTATGACTAAAAGGCTAAAAGTAATCTCATGTGTAAGAAATGACTGTTCTACATTGAAGTAGAAATTTTAATAATTAACTTGTTGGTTTTGGATTTATTTAGCTTCAAGAGTGCATTTTTTTTCTTGTGTGACCCTCAACACAGGCTTTGAGAATCCCGGGCCACTTACTGATACTTATGCTTATGCTTAAATTAACCCACTCATATTCTGGTTTATTTCAAGAAAAACATTTCGGCTAGTGGAAATTCTAATTGGCTGGTAACTTTAAAATCTAGCAGCCATATTGGCAGGTGGTGAAAAAAGTTAATTTCAAGCCCTGCAGGGAGAGCAGGTGGTGACATAGGAGTGAGTGAGGAAAAGGATCAAATATCGGTGGTTAAGACTGAATAATGACATCACAATTGTTAATTTAAAATGAGTTATTCCTCTAAACCTGGGTTCAAATGCCCCAAATCTTTCGTGCTGGCGCCGTTCAGCCCTCAGCAAAATCTGGTAGGGAGGACATTTTTTTGTGGCCCTCTCTATCATCAAAGTTGCCAATCCATGGGTTACGGCATGACAATATTTGTTCGGCCCCCGGCAACAACCTGGGTTTCTCATGTGGCCCCCCATGAAAAATAGTTGCCCACCCCTGGTGTAAGGCTTAGTCCTGTACCCCCACAGTGTAAGGCTTAGTCCTGTACCCACAGTGTCAGGCTTAGTCCTGTACCCACAGTGTCAGGCTTAGTCCTGTACACACAGTGTAAGGCTTAGTCCTGTACCCCCACAGTGTAAGGCTTAGTCCTGTACACACAGTGTAAGGCTTAGTCCTGTACCCCCACAGTGTAAGGCTTAGTCCTGTACCCACAGTGCCAGGCTTAGTCCTGTACCCACAGTGTCAGGCTTAGTCCTGTACCCACAGTGTCAGGCTTAGTCCTGTACCCACAGTGTCAGGCTTAGTCCTGTACCCACAGTGTAAGGCTTAGTCCTGTACCCACAGTGTCAGGCTTAGTCCTGTACCCACAGTGTCAGGCTTAGTCCTGTACCCACAGTGTAGGCTTAGTCCTGTACCCACAGTGTAGGCTTAGTCCTGTACCCACAGTGTCAGGCTTAGTCCTGTCTGTCTGCACACACAGCAGCCCCTGGCCTGGTCTAATATCGCTGAGCTCAGACAGAGCGCCTCAGCAAACCATCTTGCTTCATCATGGCGGCTCCCATTGACTGAGACCGATGTTTACAACTGAGCACAGTGCAGCAGTTTGTGTCTTTGCATGTGAGTATTATCTAATGTGTGTGTGTGTGTGTGCGCGCGTGCGTGCGTGCGTGTGTGTGTGTGTGTGTGTGTGTGTGTGTGTGTGTGTGTGTGCGCGCTTGAGAAAGGGAACTGTAACCAAGGTCCCTTTGGAGGCAGTGTGGTACCAAGCAAATGTAATCCATGATTAGAGCTTTGGACAGCGGGTCATCCAGCAGTCACAGACTGCACTGCGAAGGACGTACTGTAGAGGAGGCTAAGCAAGGGGACTGGCATACACTCTGCAGTGGCTGAAGAGGAGAGATGCACAGGGTAAAGGGAAGAGCAAGGATGGAGACTGATGCAAAGAGTCAAGAGCATAATGTGATGTTTGAAGGGGTTGTAGGGGGAGGCCATGGAAGAGGATGTGATGTTTGAAGGGGCTGTAGGGGGAGGCCATGGAGGAGGATGTGATGTTTGAAGGGGCTGTAGGGGGAGGCCATGGAAGAGGATGTGATGTTTGAAGGGGCTGTAGGGAGGCCATGGAAGAGGATGTGATGTTTGAAGGGGCTGTAGGGGGAGGCCATGGAGGAGGATGTGATGTTTGAAGGGGCTGTAGGGAGGCCATGGAGGAGGATGTGATGTTTGAAGGGGCTGTAGGGAGGCCATGGGCGAGGATGTGATGTTTGAAGGGGCTGTAGGGGAGGCCATGGACGAGGATGTGATGTTTGAAGGGGCTGTAGGGAGGCCATGGACGAGGAGTAGCGCAAAAGGCTGGGTGTGAATGAGTGAAGAAACGAGCAAATGGGTCCAGGAATAACTGCGCATTCATGTGCTGCTCGGATTGTTCGATTTTCCGAGTCGGCCAGTCGTTCTTCCGACGTCTGGGTGTTCATGTGCTTGTAGTGTCGGAATGATGGGAATATGGAAACCATAGCAACCAGCGCCAAAACATGGACGTCATCACGTAATAGATAGATTTTCTAACTACTCTAGGTCGCTCTACGAGGACAACAGCTAACGGTAATACCATATTAGATATTACACGACATGACAATGGCATGTGAGCAAATAGGTGATGCAAAATACACCAATTACACAACCGTCAACAAAACATCCACTCTCGTCCGCCATGTTTTCTGCATATATGACGTCAAGTCGGCAACTCGTGTACCAACATCTTCACACAGTTGCCGACTGAATTTTCCCTCTCGGAATCTCGTTTTTCCGATGACTCCGACAGAACACACAAACGTGTTTTTACTCTGAGAATCTCGTAAGTTAAACAAGGGGTGAGGGTAGGGTGAGAAAGGCGAATGCGAAATGAAGATGAGGGGAAGAGGGGAGAGGAACCCGATTGGAGAGAGAGTGAAGAAAAGAGGAGGGGAGGTGGGGGATGTCACACAAGACCAGAGCGAACGAGGGAAGAAGAGAGAGAAGCAGCGATGGAGAGACGGAGCGAGAGTTTTCCCGTGCCGGCCGAGGGGAGAGGGAGAAAGTCAAGGATGACAAAGGGAAAGTGAAGAAGAGGGTAATAATGTAGGAAGGGGAAGGTGAGAGGGGTGAGAAGAGAAACGCCAGCGATGCAACAGGAGAGAATAGAGGAGGACTTTATGTAGGGCTGGCACGGATCACGGATAATCCGTGACCCGTACGGATCAGCCCCCGCGGTTCGGAACGCGGTTCGGAAAACATCCATGGTCCGCGGACCCATCCCCCCCTTCCTTTCGTTTCATTTAACGTTTAACGTTAGTGTATGAGAACGCCTGCAGCGCAGCCAGACACAGACAGGCATCATCATGGCAAGCACAAGTGAGCTTCCTCAACCCTTCTCCCCGCTGTAAAGTCTCTCTGAAGGCTGTGGCTAGTGGCTACTAAAGACAGCATCACAACAAACTTATTTCAACACCTCTGAAAAAGCACAGGAATGCGAGCAGCGTGTTGCGGGCTGCACAAGATAACGAGAGCCACAACACACACACACACGCGCACACGTTTCACGAACACATTATCACCGGACGGTGAAGCCTTTAGGACACATAACAACAAAACAACACGTGGGGCCACCGAGTAGCTTAACGTAGCATCAACGTTATGTTTCCAGACTCACCCGGTTTATACCACCCGTGTCAAGTGACTGCAGGTTAGCAAGTAACAGCCAGCAAGTTAGGCATAGCAGCGCCACGCTGAAACAGGATGTTGGGTTGTTCTGCCTTCAGAGTAAAAGCATAAATTGTGTCACTTATGAGATGCTTTTTGAGCTGTGCAGGGCAACAAATGGTTAGAGAAGTATAATAGTATTAAAAAATCGAATCGAAAATCTAATTTTGAGAGAAAAAAATCAGAGATTTTTTTTTCTTTGCTGATCCGAAAAATCCGTGATCCGTGGCTCAAAATCCGTCACGCGATCCGATCCGTGGGTTTTCTGATCCATGCCAGCCCTAACTTTATGTGACTGGAGAGAGTATTGCAGAGAGTCATGTGAGGTCAAAGGAAGGGAGGGGAGGATCGGAGAAAATTGGGGGGAAACGGCGAGTGTGTGGAGATTGAGAGAGTCAGAGAGATGGGTGGTGAAGAGTTGTGAAGTAAAAAAGAAGCAGGTGAAGCCAAAGGTTAGTAACTGAAGTGATGATTGGTGGAGATGAGGGGAAGGATCATGGGAAAGAGGAGCAGGACCTGACGAGTTGAAAGGAAAGAGAGGATGAGGGACGCATTGAGGGAACATGAAGAACGGTGAAGAGATGTTATCAAGTGATGGAGCAAAGTCTTCTAGCAGCTTCAGCTACCATTGAACGCTACCAGCGGCAGCTTCTTATTAGTAGGAAGCTGAAGAAACGGTTGGTGAGTTTAATGTGGTCTTCTTTGATGCTATGTTGTGTAATTAGGCCACTTCAACTGTGAAGAAAATGTGACTGCCGCCCTCCAGATGGCTTGATGGTGGTTTCCTTCATTCTGATATATTTTTTACAGATACAAATTGTACGCTGTCACGAATCAACAAACATCAGTGCTGCAATATTTTATTATAGAGCGCAATGTTGACATGAAAATATATTGCATTCATTCATCTTACTTTAATAGACCTAGGTCAAATGATGATGGGTGATGTAAAAATGATTTATTTTGTTTGCCACATAGGACATAGTGCCAGGAACAGGAAAATAACAATTACAGGAAATTATTTGAAAGTCAACATACTTCTCTGTGATTGGCAGCAGCTGTCTGCATTGTCCTAATGCACCACACAACACATAATCAAGAATGATTTTGAAAATGATGGTGTTTTGTCTCTCTGAACTACTACGTCTGCAGCGCGATAATTATTATATTGTTAATAATAATTCTCTCCCTATGCCATTTGTATTTCCCTTGCCTAGGGGCGTCGGGTATCCAGACGCGAGGTGGTGCCCTCCCGACTGCCGAGGGGCCCGAGGGGCTGCTGCTGCACCACCACCGGCAGCAGCAGCAGCAGCAGCAACAACACCATCCGCAACCGTCTCTGTTCCACTCCCACGGCCCTGCCCCCTCCTCCGCCCGCCTTTCCCCCTCCCCGGACTGTTGCCTGGACGCCTCCCCGCCTCACCATTCCCACCGGGCGCAGCTTCCCAAACACAGCCTGCACCACGTCAACAAGATCCTGCGCGCCAAGAAGCTGCAGAGACAGGCTCGCACGGGAAACAACGTGGTGAAGAAGAGGGGCCCCGGGCGCCCCAGGAAGCACCCGTTGCCTTCCCCGCCGCCCTCGCCGCCTCCCCCCGTGGTGGAGGTGACACAGAGCAGCAGGCACAGGGACAGAGGGGGAGATAGGGGGGGAGGAGGAGGGCCAGGGGGCCGGGGGTGGGAGGGGGACACTGTGACGGACGCCATCGAGTCGGTGGTCCAGGGCCAGCGAAGGAGGGGCCCCAAAAGGAAGCACTGGGACAGAGATGGGGAAGAGGAGGAGGACGAGGAGGAGGAGGAGGAGGAAGACGACGAGGACGGGGAGGCAGAAGGGCCTGAGGAACGACTGCCAGACAGAGAGGAGAACCTGGGCAACCTGGAGATGAGACCCAGAGCTGGGGGCGGACGAGGCTGGCTCACCCAGGAAGAGCTCCACCTCTTTCGTGGGTAAGCACATTTTTCACTATAAAATCACACGTTCACCTTTATACCTATAAGAGGTCTAAGTGTGGGATTACTTCTAAAGGTTCTGCAGCACGTACTCAACTTTATTTTAGCAGGAGTATATATAGGAGCATTTATCAAGTCCAATCATCACTAGAAACCAAGTCATGGTTCTATTTTTAGCTCACTGGAAGGCAAGCCAGATGGCCACTGCTCCCCGGAACGCCCAGGCACCACCGTCTCCAGGGAACAAGCTCCGCCCATGCCCATAACCAGCCAACGGGAGAAGAGAGCAGCCAGAGCTCCAAAGAAGAAGTTCCAGAAGGCGGGGCTTTACTCTGACGTGTTCAAGACTGAAGAGTGAGTCTTTTAAACAAAAACTGCTGTTTCAGCCAGCAAGTGCACCATCATCATCATCACCATCATCACACTTAACAACAGTTTACTGATATATTCATATTGATTTGGGATACTAACATACTACACACCACGTCCACACTGTTTATAATCTGCCTGTATAGACATTTTACTATTTTTGTACTCTGTCTTCTAGCCCCCGGAGTCAGCTTCTGCAGCTGAAGAAAGAGAAGCTGGAATACATACCTGGGGAACATGAATATGGGCTGTTTCCTGCTCCTATCCATGTTGGTGAGTCTTACTTTTTTTATTTTTTATCTTTTTATGAAATCAACAAAATATGATAATTTGGTATGGTAATATGGTCAGTTGTGGATAAAGGCTTATTAGTGATGAAGTGATGCAATTTGATGTGCAGGAACCCTGAGAGTTTTTACAAACCAGTTTTATTTTGTCTCCCTGATTTTCCCTTTCTCTCCTTTTTCTTTAGGCAAGTACCTGAGACAGAAGCGCATTGATTTCCAGTTGCCTTACGACATCTTGTGGATGTGGAAACACGATCAGGTGATCAGTCACGTCGAGTACTTAAGTGTTTTTAGTGTTTTTCCATGCTCCGAGTAAAAAAGACCGAAGCGTCGTCTTAAAAGCTACAGCCCAAAATAAGCAGACATAAGCATTTGTCTTCTCTGTGCTAACCACATGGTTTTGTTTTCTTCCTCGTTTGTTTCAGCTCTATAAGAGGCCCGATGTCCCCCTTTATAAAAAGATCAGATCAAGTGAGTATTGGCATTGGTCCAGTGATCTATAATCATAATCATTGATTGGATTCATATTGCCCCTTTCAAGACACTCAAAGCGCTTCACATATCAGGGGAGGGAACTCAACTCATCCACCACCGATGTGTAGCAGCACCCACCTGGGTGACGCACGGCAGCCAGTTTGCGCCAGAACGCTCACCACACATCAGCCTATCACGGTGGAGAGTTGAGGACTGAATGTGCCAATTAAGTAACGAGGGATGATTAGGTGGCCATGATTGAAGGAAGGCCTGTGTGGGAATTTAGCCAGGGCACCGGGGTTACACCCCCCAGGGCACCGGGGTTACACCCCCCAGGGCACCGGGGTTACACCCCTCAGGGCACCGGGGTTACACCCCTACTCTTGTGAGTGCCGATGGGATCTTTAATGACCACAGAGAGTCAGGAGGACCTCGGTTTAACGTCTCATCCGAAGGACGGTGCTCACCTCACAGGACAGAATGTTATTTGTGGTTTCCTCTTTAATCCATGAGACACAGGAACATCTGTCAACATCTATTGCCTGGGAGCTGTTGCTTTGACCCTTGCGGTCCTTGTTATTGGCTGTGTGTAATGTTTGCAATCTAGGAATTTCAGCTGATTCCTACTGATGCACTCATTGCTAGTCATGCTCGGTGAGACTGTCAAGTTGAAACTGTGAATGTAAAATGTTAATCCCTTCAAATCTGTGTCGCAGACGTCTATGTGGATGTGAAGCCTCTCTCCGGTTATGAAACAACCACGTGTAACTGCAGGAAACCCGAGGAACCCGTCGAGAAAGCCTGCCTCGATGACTGCCTGAACAGGTACAGGAACACGGAACGCGAACACTGAAACCACGACACCTCATGGAAAAGTGGCTTTGTGCTTCCACGGGCTAATTTATTCCACTTTTGATAGCATGGCTAAGCTAACAGTTTTTCCTTTGTAAAGCCAGAGCTCTGTTATTGTTCCTTCAGACATTCTGGGAAAGTGGATTAACAGCTTCAATTCACATTGATTAAATTCCCCCGTTCCCCCCGCTAGGATGAGCTTCGCCGAGTGCTCTCCCAGCGCCTGTCCGTGTGAGGAGAAGTGTGACAACCAGCACATCCAGAGGCACGAGTGGGTCCAGTGCCTGGAGCGCTTCCGTGCCGAGGGCAAGGGCTGGGGCATCCGCACCAAGGAGCCCCTCCGCTCGGGACAGTTCATCATCGAGTACCTGGGAGAGGTGGTCAGCGAGCATGAGTTCAGGTGAGTCACATGACCAGCTCATGCCAAGTACTATGCATCTGTCACGTGACCTGTAGAAAATTTGCAAGTACATGTTGGTTGATAGGTGTCTCTTAACTTGTGTGTGAATTCAATGTCAGAAGATTTGGCATTTTCCGTGTATATTTCTCTTCCTCTGTCTCTCTCTGTTTGCGACTTTTTATTCTTACGTACATAATAATGAAAGAAGAGGGCAGAAAGAAGAGGAAGAAAAATATAGTTCATGCCCCAAGGAGCCTTTAAAAACATGTAATCTCTCTCTCTCTCTCTCTCTCTCTCTCTCACTTCCTCCCTTCTCTTTCAGGAGCCGTATGATGGAGCAGTACTTCTCCCACAGTGGCCAGTACTGTCTGAACCTGGACAGCGGCATGGTGATCGACAGCTACCGGATGGGCAACGAGGCGCGCTTCATCAACCACAGCTGTGAGCCCAACTGTGAGATGCAGAAGTGGTGGGTGTGATGTCACGACAGCTTCTTCTCAGTGTCTCTCCTCCTAATGTCCTCGCTGCGTTTAGGTGCTCACCTAAAGGTCCTTACACATCAAGAGCGATGCGAATATACGGCACGAAATTGCGATGCGAGTTTTGACCCACCTGTCAATCACAGCCACAGATGTGTACACAAATTTCTGAAAAATCGACCGTGGTTCGAAAAACGCTCAGTGAAACTCCGCCATTGGTATGCACGGTTGCATTGACTGATATAGGTTCGGAAAATATTATTGACGTGCGAATTAATCGCACGAAAAAAACGCTCCCGATGTGTAAGGACCTTAAGCCCGGATTTGAGTGAGCCTTTTCATGCAGGAGTGTCAGAAGTTGCTACTAGCATGTTTTGGACAGATAATCAAAACAAAGTATTTCTTAGTGTTTGACAATGATGACAAAGAAGGAACGTTGCGTTTCACTTGAACGCTATTAGAGCTCGAGAAGTGTTCAGGAAAGTGGGGCAGCTTATGCAAAGATCTAAAAAAAGATCTTTTTCTTTTTTTTTTAACTTGTTGGGAGTACCAGATGGGCGGGGTTTACCGCATTAGGACAGTTCAGAGAGTGTCAGCTAAGTTGTCAATTGCTACTAAAGAGAGAAAGTCAATTGGAAAGTGTTATAGCTTGATTGTGGAGGGATTGTTGAATTCTTAATGCTTATTTATGGTAAATACACTTTGGAAAATGGACTGGAAGATTGTACTGTAATATTGTCACGGCTGTGATTTGGTCGTAGCCGAGTCCCGAAGATAATCACAGCCGCGATGATATTAGAGTACAACAGCACGACCTCGAGTGTGATGCCAACAAAAACAGTTCCCTCAGGATTGCACTACCAGGTAACCAGCAGTTGCCAAGCAACAACAGGTAAACGTGCTGCCTGCAGTCTCCCAACCGCAAGCTAGCTAAGCTAAGCTAGCGTTAGCTACTTTGAGGTTAACACAGACAATTTCAGCTCAGCGTTCATAATTAAGGTCAAATCCATATCGTCGTCCCTACTAGGTGTGAACGCTGTTTGAACACAGCCTAATCAAGCTTAGCCTACATTTAGAACAGCTGTGAAGTGAAGTGATATAGAGAGAGTCAAGCACCCGTGATGTTATACTCAAATATCATCACGGCTGGAATGCCTCTTGTCCAATCAAATTGCTCGGCCGGAACTAACTGTTGGATAATAACAGATATTTTATTATGATCTCATATATGCCAAAACTGCAATCTCTGACTTATTAACTACTGGGCCACCTGAAAGTGAGACAGTTCACTGGTGCAGTTTGCTCTCTGTTTGCATATCTGATGATTTGGGTGAGGTGGGCTTTTGGTACTAAGAGGTATACTAAGTAGTCAAATGAAAAGTAGTATAACTATGAAACAGAACCATAAATTATGCAAACACACTTGGGGTCAAAAGATATTGAGCATAGAAATGATCTTTATGTTGTGATATCATCCAAACATAGACAAGACCTCCCACTATTACGGCAGGTTACTACAAAGTGGGTATGTGTGCGTTTGCATGTGGGTTTGTTTGTGTGGGTGGTTGGCTCAGTGCCAGGTCATCTTTGTTATATTCACGTCGGAAAGTGTGGCTTCTTCACAGTTAATCACACGGTGCACATTTTTATTTTTGTCCCTGTCGGGCTGCCTTAGCTCGGGTGTCTTGCTTAATGGGCCCTGAAGAGGCAGGTGGAGCAGGTGTGCACTCCAGCGTCAAAGCCAAAACGCTTAACAAAGTCCCGTAAAAACCCCGCCCCTCATTAGTGTGGCGGTGCGGAGGTAACCCGATGAGATCACCTCCGTCACACTCTGCCAGAGTGAAGAGAGCTAAACGGGCTTAAAGGTCTTTCCCCTCCGCACGCTGAAACAATTAACCGCTTTCCCGACCGCCGACCGGTTTAGGACGCTTTACCCTCAGCAGGGGTAAAGTCCACTGCAGCCAGAAGTCTGCTGAAGCAGGCCTCCCTGCTGCCGACTTCCATACGTGAAACCTACCTGTTTTTGTTTTTGGTTTAGCCGTGGACGGTTTGCCAGTGAAATTCAACATGCGTCACCGCCATTGAACCCCCAGGAGGATCTGAACGCAGACAGCTAACGACCATAGAGACCCCACTGTCTCCCTGCTGCTCCCTCTGCCCCCCAGCGTAGACCAGCCCATAATCTAGGACACTGGTCTGTGTTTGTGTGTGTGTGTGTGTGTGTGTGCGAGAGCACGTGTGTTTATGTGTGAGAGCACGTGTGTGTGTGTGGAGAGAGGCTGGGCTGAAATAAAAGACTCTGCCAGGATGGAGGATTTTCAGCACAAAGCATGACGAGTCATCCATCTTGTCACAGGAGAGAGATTACATGCACCGGGGCTTTAGATACAGCTGTAGTGCCTGAAGACAATACGCTGAGGCAGCTTTTTTTTTTTAGCCCTGTAGAAAGAATAAATGATCAAGAGGCGGAGGGGGCGAACGCAATACTGTTCTCTACTATTAGAAGAAGCAAGGCAAACAGCTGGAGCTCTGCATCGCTTGCAGGAGAGAATCAGGGGTTAGAACCTCATAGAAGGTGTTGAGGGGTTGGTGAATTGAACAAATGAAAAGCAGGGCACTCCTTTCCTCTCGATTTTAAAATGCCTTAAGTGGCATCGTAACAAGGATGTTTAAACACACATATACCTATAAATATATATGTTGCTAGAAGAAAGCCTGCGTGAATGATTGTGTTTGAAGTCAAGGACAGGGAGAATACGGACACCTGGTCAATCACTCACTCAGTCACTCACTCACTCACCCTCCCTCTCTTACCTTGTGGGATAATAAAGTTAACCTTTGACCTCTTTGTCCTGTGACTTGTCCCCCTCAGGTCGGTGAATGGCGTGTACAGGATTGGTCTTTTTGCACTCAAGGACATGAATAGCGGCACTGAACTCACCTACGACTACAACTTCCATTCCTTCAACACAGAAGAGCAGGTGAGGCACCGACTGCCATCTTCTCTTCGCCGTTCTATGTAATAGCTGTAGATTTGGCAAAGAATAGCCTTGGAATACCATTTAAATGTCCATGTTTTTGGATATTTGATGTTCAAGATCATGTTCTCACTGCAGCTGCTCTTTTGACCTTCGTTCACGTGCGCCAACTTCTTTGTTCCTGTCGCCCCCCTTCCTGTGTTGCTGTGCAGCAAGTGTGTCAGTGTGGTTCAGAGAGCTGCCGGGGCATCATCGGAGGGAAGAGCCAGCGAATCAACGGCCTGCCTGGGAAAACAGGCGGGACTCGGCGGCTGGGTCGACTCAAGGAGAAGCGCAAGTCCAAACACCAGCTCAAAAAGAGAGTGAGTGAAAAAGGGTTGGCGTTAGTTCACTTCCACTTTAGTCAAGTCACTCAAATTATATTATGTAAGAGGAGGGGGTGTGAATGTGTTATTAAATAAATAAATAAAAATCAGATTCTGGAGAAAATCAACTTCAGGAATTGATTGAAAACGAAATAAAAAAATATGTTCAGAAGGCTCTATTATTTTTTCCTCATTAGTGACGAGAATCTGTTTGCAGACTCGCATTGAAAGTCACATTGTTATCTGTCTGGTTTGGTGGGGAGGGAGGGGGGTGTAGGGGGCAAGTCTGGTACAGCCTAGTAGAGTATCAGGTGTGGTGTCTATCTAGGGCATGAATGTTTCTCTGTCTCAAAGGAGCTCTTAATGGGCCACGAGGTTTCTAAAAACACAACTGAAAATTCCTAAAAGGGTATAGCAGTGAATTTCAGATTTGAAATGTGCTATTACTTTGCCCTAGAACAGTTTTCTCTACCGTATATATTCTCTGCAGAGAATAGTCACCTGCACCTTCCATAGCCAGAGACAGGAGACACCTGGTTGTCTCCCTATGGTCTGTGATGTCACACCACTGTATGGCTCCATAGAGGATAAATAAAGGATAAGAAAACAAAAGAGGTGACTCTGAGGAAGTCAGGAGGAGGAGGAGGGGGGCTTCTAGCAATCAGGTGACACTTGATTTGGACTTGACACTATAATAAGATATGAATATTAGATAATAGACAAGTATCAAGTCTGCAAAGTCAGTTTTATTGGGTCTAGTTTTGAAGAAAATGTCGCAAGTTGATGAATTATATTTGAACTGCACTAAGCCACAAGAATGACATGTGGGTTCCATTCATAAATTACCCCCCCGCCCCCCATTACTACAGAGGCAGGGTCTCTTAAGCTGCGTTCACACCGACCTATTCAAGTTTTTCGCTGGCATCGAGTTTACATACAAAGTCAATGCAAACGAGCATTTGAGCGTATATTCGCCCGGGAGAAAAATCGCTGGGCGTCCGAGCGACAGACAGAGCGATAGGGAGAAAATTCGCTCGCCGCCCAAGATGAAATATCCCAACTCGAGCGAAATTACGCTGGCATCAGTCGCTCGCTGTTCAACACTGATTGGCTGCCGTGTGAGAGTGAGTCAAGGATCACACTGGCTTGGAACAAACCGCTGGTTTATTGTGTGGCAACAAACCGCATTGACAGCCTGACAGCTGACATGAAGTGAAGTCTGTACTACTGGGCTCGCGTTAGGAGCAGGCTGATAGGCATAGCTTGTAAACAACTACGGTGGCTCGTAGTGGACAAATATCATGACATTGCGTAACGTTATAGCCCCCAGATGTCCGTCAATTATTGTGCCTGTTGACGAGCGATTTAAACAGAGCGACAGAGCGATTCCAAAGGGTTGAATCGAGCGACAGAGAGAAAAATAAATATCTCGTGGGAACACAGCTTTACAGCTCTTGGCACTTTACTGCAACACGTCTTTCTTTCTATTCTTCAGGAGGAAGAGTCGAGTGACAGCAACAAATTTTACCCTCACCTCATGAAGCCCATGTCTAACAGAGAAAGGTAAAAATGTGCACACACACACGCTATTTCATGTTTTCAGTAACATCTAAACTGAACACACAAGTGCTATTGCACAATGTCCCCACCAATTTCTATGGTTTCAAAGTGTTGTGGCACTGTGTTTTGGCTGAGATTCCGGTGGCAGTACAGTTGTTATTGTTAGGAAGTGTGCTTGCTAGCGGCTAGTTCTCTATTTTTTTTTTTTATCATGTCCAGTTTGATCACACTTGATCGTAAAGCATGTATGTTGCTCCACAATATGTGCAGAGTTCTACACCGGGATCTCATGGCTCAAATGTGTTGAGAGAAACTGATCAAGTGCTGTGTCATTGATTATAATATTGTAACATACTGGTGAAATATTGTGGAAAGCTAAACATGGCAGAAAGCAAAACAAGATAAAAAAAACCCATTTGGTTTCATTTCTGCATTCATAGTCAATGCAAAAGGTCAATAAGTCAAACGCTAATAAACCCATAAGTGTGACCGTGGCGTTAGCTTCATGATCGTATCCACATGCTGTCATCACACACAGACATATGGACATATGCTCACTGCTGTCCTCCTCTCTGCCTTGATCACCAGGAACTTTGTGCTGAAACACTCGGTGTTCCTCCTGAGGAACTGGGAGAAGATGAGGGAGAAACAGGAGTTGCTGAAGAGGGAGGGGGAGAGAGAGAGGGACGCCAGCAGCCTGTCCATCTACACGCGCTGGGGAGGGGTCATCCGCGATGACGGCAACATCAAGTCAGGTGTGTACACACAAGTTTAATTTGAGGAGAAAATGAGCTTCTACCGTACAATAGTAAGACTAGGGGCTGATTTAAGTGTGAGGAAGAAAGATTATTTGATAAGAATGTGTGTTTTAAGGAATTATTATGAGAATAACTTTTAGTGACAACAGTCAAAATGCATCTTGAAGAACATATCGGCTAAGGAGAACCCGTGGAATACACTGTATATGACGTAGCTGTTGATGCGTGATGCTCGTGTCCTGTCCTCAGACGTGTTCCTGACGCAGTTCTCGGCGCTGCAGACGTCGAGGTCGGTGCGTACGCGACGACTCGCCGCCGCAGAGGAAAACACGGAAGTCACGCGCACCGCTCGCCTCGCACACATCTTCAAGGAGATCTGTGACATGATCACCAGCTACAAGGGTTAGTTTGTAGGCAGTGAAGTACATCTGCATCATTTCACTTTAATTGTATCTAGCGACTTGACCACGATTCTTCGAAAAACAAGCAGTGATCATCATGATAACCAGGTGCTACACAGAGAAGTCCGCTGGTTCTAATTCTACCAGTGGTTTAAGCTTACGTGCACACAGTTTAATCACTATGAGAATAATTTAATCAAGCTGTTTTTATGTGTTTTGGAAAAATAATGTGCAATTGATTGATCACTGATTGAAATCAGTTGCCTCTGTAAGCTTGAAGCAATATCAGTCATTTGCCTCCTTTTTAAACTTGAGTCATAGTGCTCCTGTGGTGTTGATGTTGCTGCCATGTACCTTTACTGTGCCGTATCCAGCGCGGTGATGCAAGAGGTGTGAAAGCTGAGGGCCATATTTAGCAAGAGGTTCACTAATTAATTACTACCGTGCGCAAAAACCTAATGGGTGCAGCTTGCTCCAGTTTAGCGATTTCTTGAGACCATTTAGGCAAATCAAATCAGTTGCAGTTATTCCAATTAAAATGCCTGAGATGCAGCCATACTCCCACATGCCACAGCACTGCTGCCAGGCCAACAGACAGTGCCGGTGAGAGAGCAGACTGTGTGATCTCCCACTGTCGCTGAGCCAGAGGACAGGAGAGGAAGGGTTGCCAGAAGTCTTGTCAGTGTGGGGATAGTGGCTCCTCTTGCTCCAAGCTCTGGTTCACTTTTTATTTCATCGAGCAGTGATCAAATAATATCAGTGTCATTATTAATAAATGTAACGGCAATCTATCATTTATTTTCATCTCATCCTCTGACATTTGAAAAAAGAGTAGTTGTCTTATTTGTTGTCCTCTGTACCTGTTGTACCTGTGAACAGATAACAGAGGAGCCATGGCTTTCTGTTGTGTGACGCTAAGACGCGCTTCCTCTGACTGTTAAATATTATGCAAAATATATTGATTTTGGTTTAGTAAATCAATACTGATCTTTTTCTATAATCTCCCCCGTTTTTGCGCCCTACCATTGCCACTCCTCAGAATACACATTAAATGGGACAAACACACTAAGAAAGTGTCTACCCCATTTTCACACACAAATTGCTTCTTGTGCAAACAGGTTAGTATTAATAGAATCAGCGTTCTTATACACACAACACTGCAGATACTTTCTAAATATGGCCCTGAATGTAAACATGTGCAACCATGAACCTTGCATCGATTATTTTAAATAATTGTGGATTTGACATTTTAGGCCAAATACGTATACGTATTTTGTATACATTTCCAACAGCCTACCAATGATGCAGCTGTTATAGCCGTACTCCATGTATGTTAATCACAGCAATGTAACTGGATCAATACGTGACCAATATGTAATCTTAATTGCCGTGTTAAGATCAGGCTAGTGGTGTGCATGTAAACCTAGTCAATTAGCCTATTTCACATCCCACCCAAATCGTCCATTTTGTGTCTAAAAGGCAGGAAGTAAAGCAAAGAAGATCCATTTTGCTGTTCCTCCACTGCAGGGAAACATACAACTTATATCAGTGCAGGCTGTGTATTTTTTTTTTTTAATATCGTGTTACTTCCTGCATTTTAGACACAAAATGGCCGATTTGGGTGGGATGTGAAATAGGCATATGGTGCTGAACATTTACCCTACTAAATGCCCTTATTAGTATGACCTCTAGTCTGACGTGAGGTCGAGTTAAGCCTCTAAAAGCACACAGGGTCTGTCTGTCAGTGCTTCTACACACAGCCCTAATATCCACTGTATAATGACACACACACACTCTATTGTCAAAATCACATACTGATGACAGGAATGTCATTCTTCTTTCTTCTTGCCTCAGATTCAGCCGGCCAGACTCTCGCCGCTCCGCTGGTGAACCTGCCCTCGAGGAAGAGGTAGGAACGTGTTGAGTGCAAACCCGCATGTGGACCGGCTCGCTCTCACGTGTGTTACTGTTTACACGAAGGCCGGGTTTGTCTTATCTTCTCCATCAGGATACGGCACCCTCATAGTGAATAGTGTTTTCAAACAATTGTATCTTCTGCAACACATTTGTGCCAGTGCTTTGATTCTGGTCCCATAGTGATAGTGATCACTGGCTGTCAAAACAAGTGTGCTATTTTGTTTAGCTCAATGGCAGTGTCAGTGCCATGTATAGACCTTATTCGCTAACCCCGGACGGCGCCATATTGTTGACATACCGTCCTGCAGCTGACAACTATAGTAACGGCCTTATTGTCGTTTCTGTTCCATTACAAAATAGCGATAGTGATGACAGCACTAAAAACCCCAGAGTTGTTGTTTGTATGCTGCCGTTAATGCCTGTAATAATAAACAAAAGAAAAAACGAGGTGAACACTTTGCTGTGAGGAGCTGTCAGAAAGTTTCACCTGTCTCTCCCAACTATCCACACATCTCCTGTGCTGCTGACGTATCCTCCATCTCGCTCCCTTCACGTCTGTGGACGGTAGAGATAGAAACAAACCACGGGGACTTTATTGCTGTCATTACTACAGCCATGCCTAACGCAGGTCACCGTCCGAACACAATTGGAACGATACAGGTAACGCTAACGGCAGCTAGCTTCCTATATACGCTGCTCTCACATAGGTTGTCACTTAAAGCTGCAGCGCTATGTGGAGAATATGGCGGCGGTGGGCGTGCCCGTACGTGAGTGACGTCAATCGAATAAGGTCTATAGAGGTTTGGTTCCCACTGGGTGTGCACCAATCTACACACTCATCCATCTGTAAACGTCATTATGCGAGCATTGTTTTCTTTGATATTCAAGATTACACCCGTTTTTAAATGAATAGCCCACAGGTTGCCGCCACAGCGACATCGTAAGCGCTAACCTCGTTGTTTGTGTGACATCAGGAACAGTCAGTACTACGAGAAGGTGTCCGACCCTCTGGACCTGAGCACCATCGAGAAGCAGATCCTCACCGGCCACTACAAGACCGTGGAGGCCTTTGACGCCGACATGCTCAAAGTGTTCCGCAACGCCGAGGTAGGTTGGGCGGTCCCATCCGTCCCGCAGAGTAATAATATTCCTCTGCTGTTTACAGTGAGCACTGCAGCCAGCAGCACAGCTGTCGAGTGCGCCGCAAACTTGTTTATTCCTCTCTATTTACAATCCACCATTCCACGTGAAGTGAGAACGCGTGCACCTAGTAGTAACAGTCGCAACGAGCATTCCTCGTGCTGCTCGGACTTCAGTAGCGAATCGCCAAACGCAAACGATTCGCTGGCATTTCGGCAGACGAGAGAGAGCAAAGAGTTTGAACAAAACATATTTTTAGTGAACCAAAAACCACACAATCGTCTATCATTTGGAAATAGTTTGGTCGTAGTGGTATGACGACTGCATGGAGCACCCAGTCCTTGTCCTCTCCCTGGTCGCAAACATAACATGAACACTGCGCTGTGTTTTTCATCCCAGAATATATGAGCCCAATAGTGAAGATTATCGTCTTAACACTCGCAGTCAGTTTTTCTTTTCCTCTCTCTCTCTCTCTCTCTCTCTCTCTCACGCTCTCTCTCTCACACTCACACACACACACACCTCCCGAATGGGCTGTAACTTCACGACTACTGATCCTCCTCGACACACACAGCGCTGACCCCTTTTGATTTACATCTGTATAGCTTGGCAGTTTAAACAAGTGCCACTTGAGACCTCTCAGGGGAGCTTACTCCTATAGTCACAGAAGTTTGAAGTGGACCTCTAAATTACATTCAACCTCTGGTCCAGAAGGCCCTTTGTGCTCGGCTGAGAAACATGCGGGGGGGGGAAAGGGGCTTATTGTTAGATGGAGAGCTGTGGGGGGCGTGGCCTCGTCGTCACTGGACTTTTGGCAGTTTTGCAGTGTTGCTTTGAGTGCGTTCAGTGTCCGTGTCCACTCACAACGCTAACATTTTGTCCTGCAGGGGATTTAGCATAGACTTAGCAAGCAAATCAGCCTGTTTGTATGATCTGTCTCGTTAACGCTGTTTGTGAGGTCCCGGTGCTCTAGCACAGCCATTCCCAGCCGCGGAGGTATTGCAAGTGGGCGGCCAAATCATTTGCAAAACATTGCGATCTTCATGAAAAAAAACGAATTATCATGTATGAGAATGCATTTCTCCATTGTTGAATGATAGGATACCGTTATTTAATTTGTAATCGATTATTCGGCGGACAGCCCCTCACTCTTCGTTTCTGATTTCTGTGTGGTGCTGATGGACAGCTCCTTTTATAGCTCAAATAAGAAGTGCTCTGAGAAGGCTTTATTTGGCCTCTGTTCTGTTTACAGTCGGAAGTGCGCCGTGAACATTTTTGAGCTTTTCAAGTTTCACAAAGAGAATTTCCTTCTGTTATTTTTGGCAAACGAAATAACTCTGGTTCCGTTTGTCTCGTTTTTTTCCCGCACCAGAAATACTACGGCAGGAAGTCGTCGGTGGGCAGGGACGTGTGCCGGCTGAGGAAGGCCTACTACAGCGCTCGCCACGAGGCGGCCGTCCAGATCGACGAGATCGTGGGCGAGACGGCCAGCGAAGCGGACAGCTCCGACTCGCTGGAGCGCGACCATGCCCACCACCACCACCACGCGGGGGGCGGGCCCGGCACCCACGACAAAAACGACGACGACGTCATCCGCTGCATCTGTGGAATGTACAAGGACGAAGGCCTGATGATCCAGTGTGAAAAGTGCATGGTAAGAAGCGGGGAGGTCATCGTTGTTGGGGAAATCACGTTTTATTACCATGGAGAGTGGTGGATTTTTCATTATTAGCCTCGTTAAGTCCGCTGATTGATCATTTATACCTTTTATTTAGGCTGTGCATGTGCATTGAAAGAGCAATATGTTTTTCCTCCAGAGGAGAGTCAGTCCTTTGCGCATATTATCTGTTATTTTTAGACCGTAAAAACAGGGGGAGTTACCAATATAGATGGAGGGGAGTTCAGAAAGTTGCTGTGTGTCAAACCCCAGCCACAGAATAGGATTGATACAAATGGGTTTGTCCTTGCCAGCCCTACAGACGACACTACATGGTCTTATCCCAGAACAGGGTGATTTATAAATAAATTCCTCTTTTTGTTTTTCCATTTCTTTCCTTCTAAAATTATTGAATTAAGCACTGCGGCAGAAATTGACTCAAGGCAAGAAAATGCAGGGTCAAATTACACCCATTGAATCCAGTGGTTTGTGGTGAGTCAGGATGAATGGGCCTTACATTGTTAGTGGTGGCTTCACTTGGGAAACCTCCAAAGGGGATTTTTGATACTAATCATATGTTTTTAAGAGAATTGATAGCGATCCAGTCCCAATAAATTAAAGTGTGGATTTTTTCCAGTTTGTTTAATGTTAAGTAGATGACTGATTGTGGATTATAGATTAGAACATTACATTTCTCCGCGGGATGTGAAATAATTGTGATTGTTTAGATTGGTCATTTCTACCAGCCACTTAGGTGATTTTTAAGTGTGTGTGTAAAATCTGTTATGTCCAAACTGCTGAAAGTCCAGAGGGAAAAATGCAGAACGTTTTAGATTTACCTGCCACTCTGGCAGCTGGAGCAAAACATTTATTTCCCATTCAATTGTCTCATGTAGCTGTAGCAGATAGAATGTACTAGAGCAGTGATTCCCAAAGTGTAGGCCCCCTGGTGGGCCGTGCAGCTAATGCGAGAGGCATATCTACAACACTCCTGATTTTTGCAAGAGTCTCTTTATTTTTCCTCCTTTCTCTTGCTGTGCTCCCGATTGGTCATTTCTCCTGTTAATCTCCTGATTTCATAGTGATACAAATCAAATGACTGTATACTGATTGTATTTTTAGTTAGACGTCAATATGCAGATGGCGCCTGATAATAACTTTAAACTCCATGAGATTCACACTGCGGTTTGAGTGGTTGTCAATGCTGTCATGTTTTTTTTGGGCATGACAGGTGTGGCAGCACTTTGACTGCATGCGGCTGGAGACGGAGGTGGAGCACTACCTGTGTGAGCAGTGTGACCCTCGGCCCGTGGACAGGGTACGTCCCACTCCCCACCCAGACATCACAACTATATGTCCTGTCCAAGACCGTTTTCCCTCTGAGGACACTAATGTTACTGTCACCATAGTCTCGGTTTCCAGACGTTGGGTGAGCGGCACCAACAGCGCCACCTAACCACCAAATTATTATTATTAGAATTTTATTTGGTAGCGGCAATGCAATGTTTCATAGTTCCAATATAGAGCAAGACACTGATGTGCCGCAAAGAGAGTTTATACCTGTTGTTTATTTTACAATAATTTTTCCTACCCGGAAGTGGTCCGCTTGCTACTGTGAAGCGCTGTGAAGTCATCAGCACAGCAGGCTCTGTAACGTTAGCCTCGGGAGTCGGGCTTATCGCTGGGGGAAAGACCTCTAGCCGCCGGGGCCGGATGAAACACGTCCTATTAACAGGTTATGTTTGTTTCTAAGTGATTAATATGTTTCTCCGCAAACGCGACAGCACCGGTTCTGCATGAGCGTCACTGCCCCCAGAAAGCAGGCACGCCCACAACGCTCATGATTGGTTCTCCGATGCAAGGCTTCCAACAGCACCACCTAACGTTATGCAAAGATTTAAATAGTAATATTCTCAGTCTTACGGTAGTGAAACGGATGAAGACTGAGAGCTGAGTCTACTGTCACCACACTTTCAGTCATTCACTTGAGATCCTGTAAACCACTTTTGAATCAAATCCTTTCCCAATCCTCTCCAGGGCTAAATTAGCACCAGTCTCTTCCATTATTGTCACCCACTTCCTTTGCATTGTTGTTATTAAAGGAAGTGCCCATGCTGCCCCAGCCCAGCTACGCCCAGTCTGGCTCTATCTACTACATCTGCCTCCTCAGAGATGAACTGCTGCTACACCAAGGTATGGAAAGAAACCTGCTATAAGGTCATAGACAGAAAGGTCCCCACAGACAGGTCTCCATACTGGAGTTATTTTGTTCAGGCAATGCAAATGGATGTTAATCTTTCAAAGGGAAGACTTTGTGAGCTACTGCCAGTGTTTTCTTTCTATTTGTTTATCTGAACGTCAGACCTCCAAAATAAGCACGCTCCTGAATAGGTTGCATTGTTGTTGAAATAAAGGTTAGCTTTAGCTAACTTGACACTGGAACATCAGCTGACCTATTGTACTCCCATCTGATTATCACCAGTTTGAATGAGCAAACATTCACAACATGCAGCTAGCTATGCCAGCTAATTACAACCAGGTTACTTGCTCAGCATGTGCTGTAGGCTACGTTCCAGATTTGAGCTCTTCGTTCAGTTTGTGCCGGCACTGCCAGCATGACTCAAAAAAGCACCGAATCTCTGACCAACACCACGCTGTGGCAAAGGTGCATTATGGTTGTTGTAGTTCACTACTAACATTTTGAGTCATTGACGGCGCTCAATAGACCAAATCAGCGGGGATGTTTACATTTACTTCCGGTTACCCCTGGGGTCCACACATCATAATGGCGGTGAACGGCACAAACTGACGTGTTGAAGACAAAAACAGACAAAGAAGACAAAAATGGTTCGGTTGTGTTGTGTTGTTGTTTAATATCATTCATAACAACACTTTCACTAACGTGGAGACCAGACTAGCTAATTTACCTGTTGGACCAGACCAGAGTAGACTTGAAGCTAAATTAAATTAACGTGGCGTCAGTAGCTCTGTCTGTAACGTTAACGAGTCTGCAAAAAAACAGCGAGTTTGACACAGTTGTAAACAAACGTTATTAGCTAGCTAACACTACATAAAACAAACACAGAAGAAATGGCTAGATACGTCGGACAAGCATGTTTACCAACCGTTTGAACATTTAAATTGAAAGTGTCTCACCTGTGTGTTACAGGTGACTGTGTGTATCTGATGAGAGACAGCAGACGCACGCCTGAGGGCCAGCCGATCAGACAGTCTTACCGCCTCCTGTCTCACATAAACAGGGACAAACTCGACATCTTCCGCATCGAGAAGCTCTGGAAGAATGAAAAGTAAGTCAGTCAGAACGTAGCGTGGCCAACAACTGCAGAGACGTACTGTAAATATCTGCGGGAATGACAAGAAACTAGGAAAGTTATACACTGCATATTAAGATGCTTTGTTTCTTCCGATCTATTGTATGTAGTTATTCTCATCACTGTTATTAAATGTGCTCATTATATGTGTAAGGTGATTGAGTGTGTGTGAGGATTCAAAATAAAGTGTACTGGTCTATGAGGTTTGAAAGTAAGTAATAAACATAGCTAACTTGTTATTCTACTAAACTAAAAAGAAATCACAGAGATGTTCATAGCCTCTAATATGCCGGTGGTTGTCCTTGTCTCCTCGTGCTGTGAAGGGGCGAGAGGTTTGCCTTTGGCCACCACTACTTCCGTCCTCATGAGACGCACCATTCTCCGTCCCGCCGCTTCTACCAGAACGAGCTGTTTCGCATGCCGCTGTACGAGATCATCCCCCTGGAGGCTGTGGTGGCAACGTGCTGTGTCCTCGACCTCTACACTTACTGCAAGGGTGCGCAAACACATAAACACACACACACACACACGTGCACACATGCACACAAACTCACGCACACTGAAGTGTGACCAGAAGGTTGTCGGTTTGAAGTGGGGAAGGTGAACTAGCTCCCCTCTCTCAGTGACTATTTGAGGTTCCCTTAAACCACACATGGGCAAAATGTGGCCCCAGGGCCGGACCTGGCCCCTGGACCATCTCAATCCGGCCCCCAAGGTCGTCAAAGAAAAACAAAAAACAACCCCCAAAAACTCAGTAAAAGGCAGAATTATGTAAATAAATCTCATCTGCTACAGCCATTGGATTTGTATCACTATTATATCGGGAGATCAACAAGAAATTACCAATCACAACGGGAGAGAGAGGGTTAAAAATAGGCAGACTCCCTCGAAAATCAGGAGTGTTGGCAGGTATGATCTCCAATGTGTGGCCCTTCGCTTACTTGATGTAAGTCAGTATGGCCCTCTCGGGAAAAAAAAATTGCCCACCCCTGCCTTAAACTAACCCCAGCCTTAAACTAACCCCCCGATCGCTTGAGTGAAACTGCTGGCTAATAGTAGCTGGCTAATAATAGTGCAGTTGTGCTGGTCAACTCCCAGGTGTGAATGTGTGAAACTATGAATGTGAAGCAGGATGTGTGGTCAGCAAAACCTCTCATGATAAATGAAGGTTAAAAAACACACATCACAACTTAACACTGACCGTAGTCAAGCTTCAACCAGCACACACAGACACACATGCACGCACGCACACAAACAACACACAGACACACATGCACGCATGCACACAACACACAGACACGCATGCACACAAACAACACACAGACACACATGCACGCACGCACACAAACAACACACAGACACACATGCACGCACGCACACAAACAACACACAGACACACATGCACGCACGCACACAAACAACACACAGACACACATGCACGCACGCACGCACACAAACAACACACAGACACACATGCATGCACGCACACAAACAACACACAGACACACATGCAGGTATTAGCTTCCTCGCTCTTTGATGAATAAGGAAGTAAAGTGTATTTCTGACTGTGTGTGTGTCATCCTGCAGGACGGCCGAAGGGTGTGAAAGAGCAGGACGTGTTCATCTGTGATTACCGCCTGGACAAGTCGGCTCACCTCTTCTACAAGATCCATCGTAACCGCTACCCAGTCTGCACCAAGCCATACGCCTTCAACCACTTCCCCAAGCGACTAGCGCCAAAGAGAGACTTCTCGGTGAGAACGCTGGAGGGTGGGGTTGGAGCGCTGGGATTTATCAGCGGTTCATGAAGACAGAAAGCTATTTTTAAGAGCGGAGATAATGTTACAGCCTGATGCACGATGTGCCTCGGCAGCTATCAGGCCCACTCTGCTCAAGCAGTTTCAGATACACAGAGGAAGGGAGGGCTAACCACAAACAAATTGGCTAAAACACACCTGCCGCATACGCGCTTGTCACCTACCTGCAAGTAGATTCCCATCCAAACCACATAGTTAGAGCTTGTCAGCGAACCAACTCTAAATATCTGTTTTGCATTTTTGTTAGCCCTCCATATTGAACTATATACTGTATTTGGCTGTCTTTGCAGACTGTAAGCCGGTAAGAATCGAGAACGTTGTAATGCTAAAAAGTGTGAAGAGAGAATGGTAGCATTGGGAGTAAGGTTGTTTTCTTGGTTTGTTTTAACCTCCATGGACTACCAGATGGGCGGGGTTTAGTCTATCAGGACAATTCAGGCCTGTGTCAGATGTCAGTCACAGAAAGGTATATTAAATAATGAGAGACTAGTAGAAAGGGTCAATAAGCTTTAATGATACAATAAACAAATACATTTTGGCGTATGACTCCATCATACAGTATAATGACGCTCCTCCTGAGATGATGAGAGAAGGGCGTCAGTGATGAATAGGATAGAAAATCCCCCCATAGGGAATTCTTCAGGAGTCATGACGTTGGTGGTGGTCAGGGGAGGAGGTGGGGTGAAAGCAACTGCTTCAGCGATGACGATCAGCAACTAAGGATGACACATAGCACATAGGCAGCACATAGCAAGCATAGTAAAAACATGGACTCTGATATACTACGCCGGTTAGGTGATTGGCTCAGCAGGAAAGGAATAGCTTGAGCTGATTGGCTATTGCCACAGAGGGGGAGCGTGGGAGACTGTGAATGGATGGGGAGAGAGAGCACAAATGAAAGGGGCGTGCCCAACAATGAATGGGTTATCCAACCTCAAAGAAAGGGGGGCGTGCACTGTGATATAACCTGTTGGCTGCAGAAGTAGTCTTCATTATTGAAATTAGTCTAAAACATCACTTAACGTGACTTTCAAATACTTTGCAGTTTTTACCCCCTAAACTTTCTGTCACTGATTGTTTTGATCCATGTGGAAATCCCAAACATCTGGGGCCAGTTGCACCAAGTGGTCTTAACTATGCCTGCTCGTAACTCCTACGTCGGTCTTAGTTAAGACCAGTCTTTAGAGTGGATTTACACCTGTTGCACCAACAGGGCTTACGTCTGGTCTTAACTACGCTGGTCGTAGCAATGCGCGTCCATGTGAATTGCCGGGGAATCTGCCCTGATTGGGCCAAAAATGTGCCTCGCGCCGTCACCCACTACTGTATGTGCATCACTACACCCTCCCTCCTCCCACCCCCCTCCTGTTGAAGCTCCAGGGGAAAATGGCGGCGATTAGTGCCAGGCAGTCTGAATGAAATTGAATGTAACGTTCCCAATTCTATGTATTAAATTCTAAAAAACGACCCTCAACATTTGGGAAGGCTAAGCCACACAACTAGTTCGTTATAATCGAATGTCATGCTTCGAAGGCGACTTTACGACGATGAGGACGGTGAGGGCTCAATCACAGCAGATATCCGCTGATAGCCTACCACGGAGATCTCACAGGCACAGGCACCTTACGCCTCCTCCTGACCAGGCGTAATATTTACGACCGGTCTTAGTGAGAAAAAGGCTTACGCCCGTTGGTGCAACCGGCGTAGCTGTCAGGTCGTAAAGTTACGACCAACTTAGCTTAAGACCAGTAGTAAAACCACTTGGTGCAACTGGCCCCTGATGCCTAAAGCCTGGATTATGCTTGACGCTTTGGCCGGCCGCACGGAAATGAGAGACACGGAATCCGACGAGGAAACGTGTGGAGCTTTTATACTCTGTGTGGGTTTCTGCAGGCGGAATTGAGCGCGAGTCTTGAAAACTCCACTTTGTCCGCCCGTCCGCGTCCGCGTAGTTACAAATTTCGGCGTGCGCACAGCCGCTCGAAAACCGTCCGCACGGACCCTTGCGGAGGGGCGTGTCTGCTGATTTGACGTCACTTTTCCGCGCGGACACTCGCGTTCCTCGCTGATGCGGAAAGCATAATGAGACCTTCAGAGGGGCTAAATCAAACCATGAGAAGTACTGTATCTGCAGATGCTGTTTGTTTGACCCAGGTCTAATTGTAACATTGTTGCAGCCGCACTACGTTCCCGACAACTACAAGAGGAACGGGGGGCGCTCCGCCTGGAAGAGCGAACGAGCCAAAGGAGGCGGAGACTGCGAGGACGACGGCTCCTCCTGCGAGCGGGGAGACGACTTCCCGCCCGAGGGCGACGACGGCAGAGGAGGAGCGGAGGAGGACATGGACATGGCATCGGAGGATCCCGCACTCCTCACAGGCAAACCCCAGAGACCCCTGACGGGCAAGCCCCCGAGAGCGGAGCGGCGAGGGGAGGGAGATGACGAGGAGGAAGAGGAGGAGGAGGAAGAAGAGGAGGAGGAGGAAGAGGAGGAAGGGCAGGAGGCGGCGGCGTGTAAGGAGCTAGAGGAGAGCCCGGGCGCGGAGAGGGTAGGAGAGATGCTGGAGCTCCCGTCCTCCTCCTCTGCCTCCTCCCCACTGCACCACCCCGGACTGGGCAGGAGGGAGGCGCAGAGGGAGAGGCTCAACAAGATCCTGCTGGATCTGCTGCACAGAACCCCCGGCAAGAACGGTGAGGGAACGGGTTTGAGACACAGGGAGGGTCTTCAGACACACGAGGGTTAGGCCACTCACAGGTTGTGCCTTTTTTAAATGTGGAGGCTTTACAAGTAGCAGAAGAAAGGTTCTTTTTTTCCCCCTCTTTACTCCCTTTGTGTTTTTTTTTGCGATGAGAGCCCATCTGTTTGTGTCTCAGCTCTTAAGCCCCTTCTCTCTGTTCTTCCAACAGCCGTAGATGTCACTTATCTCCTGGAGGAGGGCGCAGGGCGGCGGCTACGGCGGCGGACACTTGGATTTGGCGATTTTGTGGGCAGAAAATAAGTGTTTTGCTACGTGTGCCTGGGAAGCACACTGCCTTTCACTTTTGTCAGCAAAGGGGGGCAAGAAACGGAGAGACGGCAGGAAGGGAAGACAGCATTGTTGGGGATCTGACCAATAACGGACCACAATGCGCCCCTTCCCCCCCCCGGGGGGCGCCGTCTTCAGGCGTACCTCTTCTTCCCAGACTGTCCTCTCAGACTCAAAGCGAAAACGTCGGGAGTGCGAGGGGGAGGGGCCTGGAAGCGTCCCACTCCGCAGCAATTAGGGCGGACCCAGACTAATTGCTTATTTAAGTAATATGATGCAAAACGTGTTTTTTTATGAACATAGGAGAAATAACCCGTGCACTTAAATGCATTGAACAAATATACAAAGACAGCCTGCGATGAGCTCGGGACAGACTGAAGACTGAAGGTGTGGACGTGACCCATGCAGACGTGGGTCACTGAATAGCACCGTGATCGACTTATTCATTTCAGTGAGCGTCAGAAAAGGAACAAGTGGTACTGAGTTAGGGATGGCTAGAGGGAAGCGAGTCTTTTTAGTGAACTGGGATGCAAATGCTGGAGAACGGTTCCCTCTAGTGGGACCTAGCTGTAATGACAAACTGTAACAAAAGCCAGAGGATCTGTGCCGGGACCATGGGGAAAATGGCATAGGAGTGACGTAA
This sequence comes from Poromitra crassiceps, assembly GCF_964638095.1. Taxonomy (NCBI): domain Eukaryota; kingdom Metazoa; phylum Chordata; class Actinopteri; order Beryciformes; family Melamphaidae; genus Poromitra; species Poromitra crassiceps. The sequence continues at coordinate 23,615,007 of NC_139643.1, read as the reverse complement.
GCGGAGCAGTGTGCTCAGACACTGCTGAGGAACTTGGAGAGAGGGAAGGAGAGAGAGAGAGGGGCAGAAACAACCCATTCTTACATGCAAATCCTGGTGTTTGGTCAGGAGCCCTTGTCGTTCGTTACGCCCCGAAGGGAAACGCAGCCCCCTGTGGTTAGAAAGCAACAATGCGGGCAAAGGGGTATGGCAGGGTGACGCTAGTCACGTGACCTTGAATTCTGGGAAACGACGTGTTGAATTGAAGGCTTGTGGAGAAGCACCGATGGGGCTTTTAACCATCAAGTGGTTAAAAGCGGTGTTGGAAAGGCCGCCCTTCAGAACCCCCGGGGTTCTGGCTACCAGTGCCGAACCCTAACCAACCACCAGTGGGACCATTGCCTAACCCCAACCCCACTACCCTGCTCGAGAGAAGGGTACCCCAGGGTGTGAAAAAGTAACAGAAAGGGTTCCTGACCGAACATTAGTTTTTGACAAGTTGGGAGTTAGAATGTGTTGGCAGAAAGGAGTTTGGTCAACTGCACTTTTGGTACCATGGATATTGTGAAGCTCAGTGTCATGTATCTATAATGAAAAACACACTAACACTCACAGTATTGGATGCAGTTAAAAAAAAAAACGAGTTAAAAAAAGTCTATTATCTTTTTCCTGTTATACTGTAGTAACACATTTAGGAACAGAGGAAGACGGGGGTGTGTGTGTGTTTGTTTTAGAGTAAAGAGAGGGGAGGGGGCCCTTGGGAAGATTGCGTGTGCGCTTTTGTCGGTCAAGTGTCTTGTTGAGTTTTCTTTTCTCTCTCTCTCGTGAGGCAGTCAGCTTGGCCCCTCGTGAGGCAGTCAGCTTGGCCCCTCGTGAGGCAGTCAGCTTGGCCCCTTGTGAGGCAGTCAGCTTGGCCCCTCATGAGGCAGTCAGCTTGGCCCCTCATGAGGCAGTCAGCTTGGCCCCTCATGAGGCAGTCAGCTTGGCCCCAGCTTGGCCCCTCATGAGGCAGTCAGCTTGGCCCCTTGTGAGGCAGTCAGCTTGGCCCCTTGTGAGGCAGTCAGCTTGGCCCCTCATGAGGCAGTCAGCTTGGCCCCTTGTGAGGCAGTCAGCTTGGCCCCTTGTGAGGCAGTCAGCTTGGCCCCTCATGAGGCAGTCAGCTTGGCCCCTCGTGAGGCAGTCAGCTTGGCCCCTCGTGAGGCAGTTATCTTGGCCCCTTGTGAGGCAGTCATCTTGGCCCCTTGTGAGGCAGTCATCTTGGCCCCTCGTGAGGCAGTCATCTTGGCCCCTTGTGAGGCAGTCATCTTGGCCCCTTGTGAGGCAGTCATCTTGGCCCACTCGTGAGGCAGTCAGCTTGGCCCCTCTTTTTGAAGTAACCTGATTCACCAGCTTAACTGTAATCCGGCGGCGGAACACAGGCTTTCACTGTAACGCCTTAGACGGCCGTGCTCCCCGACTGCCTTGCGTGAGCGTGTGTGTGTGCGTACGTACACACTTAAGCGTGTGTCTGACTCTGTACTCTGCCAGATTTTCTTGAAGATATAAATTTTTAAAAAGAAAAAAGAGAAAAAAAAATAAGGGCTTGATGGCAATTAACAGTTTTAAGAAAACTATGGAAAACAATACTTAACATGAAATGTATCGTGATGGTCATATTTTCTTATATTCTGTGAGGCGGGGTGGGGTGGTGTATACTGTATATTGGGAGGGAAGGGACTTAAGATTTTTTTTTTTCTCTTTCTCTCTCTCTCTTTAGATTATGTTCCTGGTTGCCATGGAGAATGTTTTAAAATAAATTGTGATATCTGATGAGATTTTCTTTTTTCTTCCCAAAATGCCTCTGCTAAGAAGGGACAGCCTGCAATGTCCCAGTGTGGTAAACTGACAGAGAAGAGACTAGAAAGACACACTGATGGAGGAGAGAGAGAATAGGAAAGCTGTACAGTGCCAAGTTATGTATATATACAAACTTTACATGAGGAGTGTCTCCAAAAGCAATATCTTGATAACGGATTTTGTCTATTATTGTACTGTACAGGACTCAGCCCTAAATGTATTATTATAATAATGATAATATTATAATTTCTTCCGTTTGTATTACTATAATGAAGACACTTAAGCTCGGAGGAAAATTATTTTTTTTTTTTTTCAGAAAATCTCACCATAACTTGTCCTAAAAACTTAAGCCGAGTTTTTGTTGCCTATAAATGAAATTCATCTATGTACTGCATGAACGAGAAGAATGTCAAACGGACACAGAAGGCATTGGGACATGACAGCGACGTCTTTGTCACTGATTATTGTTAATAATATTACTTTTAAGGAGAAATATACTCCTTGTTTTTTGCTGCAAAGTGTTGAACACTAAAAAAACAAACCAACATAAAAATGTTATGATATTTTTAAAAGGTGACAGAAACAAAAGTAAGCTGTCAGCTCAATATCATGTATTTTTTTTCCTTTCAAATAAGAAATGGTTCCGTTTTGTGATAGCAGTCATGGTATGATGCTTGTACTTGTATTTGTGTGTTTTGTGTGATTTGTTTAGTTATTTTTAGACAATCACAAAATAAGATGCAAGCATTGTAAATGGCAGACTGGCGGACATTTTGTGATGTGTACAGTTTGTCAAAAACTTCTTCCACTCGTTAAAAGTTTGTAATTATGATTATTCAGTCATGAAAAATGCTGTTGGTTTTTACTTTTTGTTTTATATTATATTTGTTTTTTGTTTGTTTTTTTAATAAAAAGCACTACATTATTGTGAATACAATTCTTGTTGTTATGCTTTGAAGATTAAGACTCCAGAGACCGTGAATAACAAAAGGTATTGACATCTGAGAAATGAGAGAACTCCTTTTCTCCAATCACAACATGTAATCTAATTTTTAACATAGTTACAGCAAATCATTAACTGTAGTTTACACAGTAAAACTAAACATGCATTCTAATATTACATTGAATGATTGAGAGTGAATTGTATCGATAATAGACAAAACTCATCCTTCCACTTTGTGTATAGTGAGTTTGGATATATTATACAATATCTTTTGTCCACATACTCAAGTCTACACATCACTTAGATGAACCTATAGAGTTGTCAGCTTGGTGGATGTGTCTGGAATGAATGGCATCCAGCTTCTACCCACTCCAGGTATAAATACCACCACCTTTCTATCTCAACACAATATTGTCAGTATTCAGGTGTAGTCACCTTTCACAACATTTGACCCCCAACAAGACAAAAGGCGGAGCAGGACAAAGACCCTCACTAATGTTGGGATAATGTTGGTAAAGAGATGCAAGGCCTCCCAATAAAACCCTAACACAACTAGCTATCAAACTCCCGATTAAACTTAAAACAAAAAAAAATACTATAAAAATTGTAATGAATTGTTTTTGCATTTCACTGGGCTGCAGTGGAAACAGCCCTTAATGCATTATATACAATACTGTAGCGTATCGGGTAATTACATGTATTGGGGTGTTTCCGTGCTTGGCTAGGAACTGATATGGGTGGGTGTGTTCCTAGGGGGAAGGGGATATATGTGACCAGCGGCCGGGGCGGAGGCCAGTCAGGCTATGCGAGGGAGCTGTGGTTGCAGAGCTAGCAGCGAAGCTAGCTGCTAGGAGCGTGTATTGTGAAGACAAGAATAAAAAGCCTGTACCAACTTCAAGTCTCCAGTTCCTTGGACGAATACCCACTTCGTTACAATACAATTTGCGCCTTTAATGAAAAATAAATAAATAGAATCTAAAAGGAGGTTCAAATCGTAGATTTTCAAAACTCTCGCGACAGCCAACTTCATCGTCATAACGTAAAAAAAGAGAGACTTGAAGTCTCGCGTTAGACTCAAGATTGCCATGGTAACGGCCATGACGCCCATGTTGTTCAATTGGCTAACGTTAGCAGCACACAAGCTTCAGGACGCAAATGTCTAGAAAGCGCTCCGAGAAAGTAAAAGATAAGTCCGATAAGGGGAATGTTGGAGTGGAAGAGGATCCCTCGAAAATTCCAGGTGACTGTTTGTCATTGCATACGAATCACGTTGTTAGCTTTAGCAATGCATTGTTTTTGGGACTGTGCTCAGTGAAAGTAATATTCATATTTTTGAGGTTTTATACTTTGGTAAAGTAAATTCAACAAATGCCATTCAATCAGCCATGGCTAGTGTGTCATCATGGCTAATTCAAGCAAAATCTGATTTAGCCTAAAAACAGTAAAAAATGCTCAGTGCTTGAGAGACTAATACCTTTTCATTGTTAGGACTGAATCTAGATGAAAAGCCTGCTCAGACCTTTGGTAAGTAGCTAAGTTACAAGTTTATAAAACTGTATTAACTGTCCCACTGCCATCCATTTGGTGTTTGAGGGCAGTTGATTGGACGTGCATTGCTCTAGTCTAAACTCCACTATCCTGCCTCCCCTCTCCTATTAGATGAGTATGAGTGCTCAGGCAGCCTGGAGACTGACTTCCCTGGGCTTTGTGCTCTTCTGGGCATGAAGAACATCCCAGCTGTCAGTGCAAAGCAGCCAGCCTGTCCCAACACCGAGGGTGATGGCGGAAACATGGGTAACCTGTTACGTACCTGTACTGTACAGCCAATATTCCAGTGTTGACATTTCATTAACAACTATTTGGAGTTGAATGACCACTGATTGGAGTTATTTGGTCATTCATAGAAATGATTATGTTTGCTGTGTGTTTTGAAGTGTCTAATTAACTCTGTGTATTGACTTATATAAACACTGGCATAATGTTGATTTAGTTAAATGAACACTGACAATATTACTGTTAATTCCTTACTTTTCTTTCTTATCAGTTGTTATCTTCTTCTATCATCTCAGTTTCAATAGAGCCTTTTCATGGGGGCCATTTTGTGTCGAAAAGGCAGGGTAAACACAAGTGCAAGCAAAACACTAATGAGGGTTTCCAACTAGCAATCATTGAGGTTGGAAATCCTCATCAGTGCTTTGCACCTGTGTTTACCCGCCCTTTTCGACTCAAAATGGCCCCCGTGAAAAGGGTCTAGTCATTTCATCCTTCACATGATCCTTGTACCTTCAGAGGACAGCCAGTCCCAGCTGAGGACCACACCTCTGTGGTCTAAGCCGTGCCTCCAGGTGGAGCTGGAGAGTGAAGACCCGTGCAGCGTCAAGAGCATCAAGGTTTTTGGTGAGAACCCAACGCCGCAGAGAAACATCTAACACAATGTTCTGCTTTGGCTTGACATTTAGGCTACAGTTTTGAGTTTTTACATCCTCATTTGAGTCCAAGATGTTCAAAATCAGTCTAGAGAAAAATGTAACAGGGTACAATTTCCTTGTGAACACACAGGGTGGAGGGTGGATGAGCCGATTGCTCGAGTGCTTAACAAGACGCTTCCTTCCTTGAGCAAGCTGCAGGGTCTTCAGTAAGTAATGAGCTGCTGGAGAAAGAGATGCGCTCTTGTTGTCTTGATCTTGTTTGATTTATAATCCTGTCCACTTGCAGGTTGTGGCAGGCCGGACTGACAGATCGGATGGTAATCTCCCTCAGGAGCACACTGTCTCTCTGCTCCAACCTGAGGTGAGTGGATAGCTATTCTCCTATCACTCACACTGTAAATCCTGCTTTCTGAAACCAGTGTCGTCGTCGTCGAGTCACTACATCTCGAGTCCGAGTCCCCAGTGTTCGAGTCCCCATGATTTGAGTTCACATCTGAAAATGTTTGGATACAGTTAAAGAGAAGTAAACCATATCAAACCCCACAGTGATTTACTGATCTATCCATTCCATTGTTTGTGTCAGGACTGTGACGCTGGAAGGCAACCCTCTTCCACGGCAGAGTTACCACCTCCTTCTGTCCGAAGACAGCGCGTGAGTCACTACCTGGGCCATTAATAATATATGCATATATTCAAATGAACCTGATTTGCATGCACACACAAACACACCTGCCTCATTCCCGTGTTTGTTAGCCTTAACACTTCTTTTCGGTCGTCAAGCCTCGCTCACCTGTCACTGCGGAACAACCGGATGGGAGACGAGGGAGCGCGTCTGATTGGCTCAGCTCTCTCCACAGCCAGATCCGCTAACAGGAACCTCTTGTCACTCAACCTGGCATTCAATTCTATTGGTGACGCAGGCGCCGCACACATAGCACAGGTAGAAGAACCCAGAACCGAGTCCATGTTTCCATAACGTTCCCTACATGGCTCTGTGTGTGGCGGACGCTGTTGTGTGGCTCATCCTGTCTCATCTCCCAGGGCCTGCGTTTGAATCGAGCTCTGCTCTGTCTCTCGCTCTCCCACAATCTGATTGGAGACTCCGGCGCTGCTCATGTGGCCACAGTGAGTGCTGCACTCTGCTGGCGGTTTAGCCATTTTACATGATAGAATTGAACCTGTGGGATGATACGTTTAAAATCGTCAGTTAAGTTGTTTGAAATCATATTATTGAGTGTTATTGCATTATATTCGTTAATAAGGCCTCCGCCCGCTACGCTTCTATTTTCAGATACTTGGTCAGTTTGCTTTAACTCACGAAGAAGCCGTGGAGAGGAGGAAGCTGCTTCTGGACAGAGACCAGTCTGTAAGTGTGGAAAACCTTTTTCTTTTTTAAAGAAAAGGAAAAGGACAGTCTTCTCTCTCTCTCACACACACACACACACACACACACACACACACACACACACACACACACACACACACGCACGCACACACCCCTTCTACCTCTCTTCCTCTATTTTCGTAGCCCTCCCTGGGAGTCTGTGCTGAGCTTTCTCCCACTGACCCACCTCCGTCGATGCCCGGCAGCACCTCACTCAACGGCAGAGGGGCAAACAAAGGCACCTCCAAAAGAAGGGTAACGCTCTTAAAAAAAAAGTGCAAAAATGGACAACCAAAAATGAAAATACGTTGGAATAGCAATCACATCCTTTTTGCTCTTTTCATACGTTTAGTATGGAAATATGTTGTAATGTGCTGTTCTCATGGTTTCCACGTATTAGGCTATTTGTGGCACTAATAAGAGGTGTCCATATTCCTCAAGGGTGTGACAACCTTGTAACAGACGAACTTGGGTTCTGTTGACTTGCAGGAAACGGCCAAAAGAGAGGAGAAACCGGCTGCTAACCTGGCAGGCGCTGCGGCAAGAAACAAGAAATGTAATAATGGCTTCTGTCATAGCTAAGCACTTGTGCTGCTTGTTGTTCTCTGACAACAGGGGTGTTTCTCTTCTCATCGTTGTCTCCTTCGATCTCTCCTAGCCTCTGAGCTCAAGGTGCCTCGAGGGAAAGGGGGGAAGCTGGGGGGCAAAGAGAAACAGTCATCTGTGTCTGAGCAGGAGGTACCAAAGACTTTGCACTGACTGAGTAGACCAGTGGTTCTCAAATAGGGGTCCGGGGACCCCAGGGGTCCTTGAGGGGTTTCCTGGGGGTCCCCCAGCCAAAAGGGGGGTAATTTATTTTCGCTATAATTCCATTCATAAGTAACACAATGACTATTTTGGCCATGGGTTGAATATACATTTTGTAATAAAATATCTAAAAGCATCAATCTTATTATCATATGGGGGTCCGTGGGACAAAATCCTATCAAATGGGGGTCCGTGGTCTAATTTTTGTCAGTTTAGGGGTCCTTCATGTGAAAAGATTTGAGAACCACTGGTGTAGACTGACGACTTTTTCTATTACAATCTTTAATTTTTCACAATGTTTCTTTTTTTCTGCAGGATAAGGCCGATGCTGCACTGAATGAGGTTTGTGCGCTACAATTTAACAGGGTTCCCACGGGTCCTTGAAAGTTTGTGGATTCGAGGGAATTGGGCCTGGAAAGTCCTTGAAAAGTCCTTGAATTCGATGTTTAAAAAAAGGTGTGGGAACCCTGATTTAATTTCGAGCCACAACTGTGTTGTTAACAATAATGAATGTGATTTGACTATTATTGGTTGCTTGTCTCCACCAGTTGGCCGGTCTGGTGGAGATATTGAGCCCCCTGCTGGAGCAGTCGGTGCAGCACAAGGATGGCCACATCATTCTGCCTGGAAACACCGCGCTCACCTACCTGAACCTGGCAGGTCAGCAGCTGTGGCGGTTTTGGTCTCAGCAGCACCTCAAAATCAAAAGTGCAAAAAATTCTTTCTAGATGTTCAACAATCATCCAGGGAGAAATCATAGAAGAATTGTAAAATCATAGAGAGACTAATTTTTGCACTAACAGTAGCCTCAATAGACCAGAATGCAATGCAGCCACAATACACGTAGCTGTGTTTTGATTTAGGGATCAAGTAATTCTGGCAAATGTAGGAAATCACAAACTTTAGTCCAAGTAGATGAGGCAGGCTCAGGGAAAGTGGCTACACAATCAAAGTAAACTACAAAATAACTCCTGGAGTTAATTAATAAAAAATCACACATTAATTGAGGATTTGATGATGTGTTAGGTTTTTCATTATACAGTGTTCTCCGATCTCATCTTCAAGAATCGTCATCTTTCTAAGATATTGTCTAATGTCAGCCACCCTTCTCCCAGCTTCACCTCAAAATGTTGAGAATATACTTCCACTTGTGCTGAAATTTCTGCTACTTTGGCCCGCTATGTACCCACCTCCCTGCCATTCCTGAGGGAGACTCGTCGCCCTATGAAATCTTCCACCCGTCCCATAGACATTCTTCCCGCAGAATCTTTTAAAGAGGTTTTTGATGTTGTCAGCTCATACTGGATGCAGCTGCCACATGTAGAGATCACATTACTCCAGTCCAGGCTTCTCTGCACTGGTCACCTGACACTTTCAGAATCGATTTTAAGATCTGACTGCAGCACAAAAATATCATGAGATCTATCGAGGTCATTGAAAAACGACCAGTCAGTTCAAAATGTAATGTGTCTGGTTGTGCTGTGTGTGTTTGCTTCTTTGTGTAGGAAACAGAATAACAGAGCGGACGCTGCCTCTCTTCCTGTCGGCGCTGCAGATGCAGACTGAGGGAGGCGGCCTGCTGCGCCTCTGTCTCCAGGTGTGTTTCGGTGTGACAATCACTTCAATATACACTGAAACACCTTTCGGGGTGGAAGTGGAAGTAATTCATTACAATTACTCTTGATACTATTAAGTTTTGTGTGCTTGTACTTTGTTGATATTAGCATTTCACATTCATTCAAGTTATATCATGTATATAAAGTGCTGCATTTTAAAACACATCCATTACACAGTACACATTTTGCGGGCTCTCCATAAACATCGCATCTGAAACTGGCCAGTTGGGGAGCCAATCACAGTTCACAGACCACCTCACCCAGGGGGGGATATTGAAGTAGAAAATAACTATACGCACATCGACTGGGATTTCTTCCCGCAGGCCACGAGACTTCTTAACATACACAAATAGTGTAGTAGCTGTACTGTACTGTACTGTAGCTGCTACCATTACGTATGTCTAATGTTTAATTGTATGTCTAATTAGGTATATGCTATTTGCACCTGTGCAAACAGAATGTCAACTATGTTTAAGTATGTTTAAAGTATGTACATGCCATGTGCACCTACGTGCAGTGAATGTGCAGTGAATGTCTTATCGCTCTACTGCCTTATTGCTTGTTGTGTCTCTTGTTGTTTTCCTGCACCCATATGCCCTGTTATTTTGTACTATGTTGTAAACGGAGTCCAAAGCACAAGAATTTCACACGTGATACTTGTACTACGGAGTAACAATAAAAATCTTGAATCTTGAATCTTGACTTTGGATGCTGGGCTAGAGGCAGTACATGATGAAATAGGTAGAGCCCGCACACCGTATGGCTAGATACACTTCTTTATGAATTAAAATTACAGTGTTCCAAAATATTGAAGAAAATTCACTTCTTGAATTTGCTGAATTTTAAGTCAGTTGACCCCAACCTTTGGTGGTTGATCTACTGAAGACCAAACATCAAAGCAATTGCAAACTAATTACGTTTATCTACACAAAGCCACTGTTACTACAGTAACATTTGGTCAAATCAACATTGTTCCCCAGCAACCGCTCATGGATTTGATTTTGTTTCTCCTCTCTGTCTCAGAGAAACCGCTTCCCTCCAGACTGTGAATCACATGTCAAGATCCAGGAACTGCTGGTGCTCAGAGACCCACTCACCAAACCTGGTGCACAGAAAGAGGAGGATGGGCAGGGGGCCTAGTGTTGACAGAAGTGACACATATATATGTGTGTGTGTGTGTGTGTGTGTGTGTGTGTGTGTATATATATATATATATGTGTGTGTGACACATTAATAAAGAAATCAATCAATCAATCAATCAATCATGTTCCCTGCAGCAGCTGTGCCTCTGGCCTATGAAAACAACTGGGGCCTAATTGAATGAGGCCATGCACCCACAGAGACCCTCATTCACCCAATTGAAACCTTGTGATAATGCGTGATCTACAAAGCAGCCATCTTCTGTCATTTTCAACTTAATAAGGTCAATTTAGCTGTGAAGAGAATGAGGACAATGAGGCCAGACTCCAAACACACAAACAGTTATGAGTCACTCTTTCTGACAAAAAATACCAAACTCTGCCATCAACACACAAGCACATAGAGACAAATAGAATTCAAAGGCATTAGTTCAACTGAATCAACACTTTAGCTCCGACATCAAACTCATATTATTTCATTTTAGCATTTGGGGTCTCATTCGTTGCCAAGCAGCCTATAAGGGCAAGTCAACAGTGGCAACTTTAAAACCCTCCACTGTCAGTTTGACATGAACAATCAAAACATTTAGCTGATGCTTTAAGTGAGTGAGTTCAGTGTCTATGACAATGGAGGTCGGGAGCCTCCAGGGGGTCACCAGATAACAAGAGGGGGCCACAAGGTGATTTATGGAATAGGAACCAAACATATTTCTACTATAAACATTTATCTTTTTTCCACCAGATTTTTTCTCCAGTATATTTTCCTTTTTTTCTTGTGAAATACAGAACAGTTTTCTATGCATCTGATTATGAATCAAGTAGGTGACAAGCCGAAAAAGGTTGAGAACGGCTGCTTTAGGACACTTTATTTTTTAATTTAACCTTTATTTAACCAGGGCAAGTCATTAAGAACAGATTCTTATTTACAGTGGCGACCTGGCAAAAGGGAGGGCCTCTTGAGGGATAGGGGTAATAATAATAAAAGATAAAGCAAACCCTGCACTGCCCCGCAGCTTTTAAATATTTTATTTTGAAGGAATAATGGTGCCTTGCTGGAAAACCAGAAATGACACAAATGTAGCATTTTTGCCACTTCACACATAGCATGAGGAGGAAAACAAAATGTCACACAGCCATGACAGGTACAGAAACGTGCTCTGCGATTGCTACCAAACACCACTGCACAGGGCATTTCAATCACAATCACACAAAAATGAT
>NC_139643.1:23551156-23598656 GCF_964638095.1 Poromitra crassiceps | reverse complement strand
CAATAAGCTTAATTTGCATTTAGACAAAGCAATTAAAAAATGATCAAGTCTCATGCAACACTCATACTGTAAATTCAAAAGGCATAATGAGCCCAATCATCTTCCTTACCCGCATTCGTTTCTCTGGTGGGGGAGCAACGGCCGGCGGAGCAGAGGCGGACTCTGGCCTGGTCCTTTTCAAAGGCCTAGCACTGGCCTTGCTCGCCTCGGAGGAAGAGGAGGACGCGGGCGGAGGGGTGCATGTGGGACGGGACGAGGAGGGGTGAGACGAGGACGAGGAGACAGACTCTGGCCCCTTCCTGCTTTTATAATATTGAATCAGCCTCGCCCAAGCGTCAGCGTTGTTCAACAAAATACCCTAAAAACAGACAAATCAGAGTTCATTAGTAATCTCTTTCAAATTGAGTATTGAGATTCATTCAGAATAAACATCGTAGTACTCTGGAATTGCAAACTGTGGATTAAACAAAGCCAACCTTGCTCGCCTTGGAGGAGGATGATGAGGAGGAAGAGGAGGCCACGGGCGGAGGGGTGCATGTGGGACGGGACGAGGAGGAGTGAGACGGCCGGGGGTGAGACGAGGAGCAGGAGGAGGGGTGAGACGGCCAGGGGTGAGACAAGGAGCATGAGGAGGATGAGGAGGAAGAGGAGGCAGCGGGCGGAGGGGTGCACTTTTTTCCTGTGGGACAAAGAAAAATGTCAAACTTCAATCCCAAGTAAAGAAAATATGTATTTCATGAAACTCTCAATCTAAAAAAGATGCATTGGTCGAAAGAGCAAGTCAAGTCAAGTCAAGTTTATTTGTATAGCCCTAATTCACAAGCATGTCTCAGAGGGCTTCAGAGAGAATATGTCTAGCTAAATATAGCTGACAAGCAACGCTTTAAGGGAACGGGAGGGAATTGCACTTACTGCTAACACTCTTGGAGCGTTTCCTCAGACACCTCATAATGCACCTCTGCATCTCCCTCATTGTAGAGGGCTGAAACGTTGTAACGTCCACCTCAATCTCCTCTGGGCTCCTTTGCAAAGGGGTCTCCCGGGCCTCAATGATGGCCACCACCTCCCACAGCTTGTCAGCAGGCACCTTCATCATCTCCATACTGATCTGCACCCTCTCACGGTAAGACATCGGCTCAGCATGGCCGTTGAAGCTCTCGTCGTCACATGGGACACTCCTAAACAGAGTGAAGCGTAATTATCCATATGAAATTATGCAAGTCATGGATTGCAAGAAAAAATTGTTGGGGAAGTAATTCAGTATGAGTCTGAAGTCATCCCTTTAATTTTGTATCAATGCAAAGTTAAACTTATCTATTCTGCCCAATAGCAGATTTATAATGTAATTGACATATTTTAGTATATAAGCATGCTTTTGCAGTTTTGTAGTTACAATGTGTAATGTAATGTAATGTAAATGTAATGTAGCTTTCAATGGGGACAGACATGATGTGTGAAATGATTTCAAATGTTGTAAACTGTGAGGCAATTTGACCATGTACAGGTATGGAGAAGTGAAGGTACCCATCTCTGACTCAAATACCTGAATTTGCCTCTAGTCTTGACAACCGATGAAACTGTGGCAATAGTGCCATGGTACAAATCAAGAGTTTTGAATGTGTTGGGTTTAAATATCAAACAACTAACCTGCTGGAGGTGTAGCCCGAGTCGTGCGACCAAGGAGAGGAGGCAGAGGAGCCATGAGAGGTGGGGGGCCAGTCCAGGAGCTGCATACTGTAGGAGGTTTGTGCAGAGCAAAAGGGGATGGTCTTGCTCTGACGAATCTGTTCGTAACAGAGGAACAAAAATAAAGACATATATAAGCGATCATTTATCAATACATTTTCACTCGGCCAAGATGCTGCTGTCAAAACAATATTGCTGCCTCGCTGTAACCAATTGAGTTCAGTTGGCAACAAACAGCAACGAAATGCAAATAAACTGATAATAGCGTGAAGACATGGCTCACATTACACACACGCAAAGAAAAAAAAGGCTAACCGTACGTCTTTGGTAAATGACCTACTGACGCTATTCTAAAAAGGGTGACGACCGTTAACATCAAAGCAATATGCACGAAAGCATACAGAGCAATATGCACGAAAGCATATTGCTTTAATGTTAACGGCCGTTACCCTTTCAGAAACTAGGTCGTTCACGGTTAAATGTAAACATTAACCAGACAATAATTACACTGGTTGTTAGCTACTGCTAGCAAATTAACGTTAACTAGCAAGTTGTACCTGCATGCTAACGTTAGCTTTTTTTTTCTCTCTTTTTACAAACGCTTGTAGCTACAAAATTTGGTAGCAACGTCGAATCTGGCAATGTTAGAAATGTTTGAATCCAGATCTTCCGTGTCAACTGATTTAATTGAGTGTAAGACTTTGCGGTAGCTAGCATTATGTTAATATGGCTAGCCAACTGCGCTGTCTTGAAGTGGTTGACATTTGCCCACTTACTGAAATTAACGTTAGGTTCTTGTGTTAAATTCTTCCTCCAAATATAACTCGGAAAACATTTCGGAGCTTTGTAAGTTATGTAACCATCAAATGTGCTAGCATTACCTTGCTTGCGAGAAGATCCATCACTGCGCTGTTATGTGTAGACTGAGTCGACTGAGTAATATAACTGCACTGAACCTGGACGAAACAAGATTCAAACTTGACGGTGAAAATTTGATTGACATCTCATCCTCCAATAAGCAGGTGGCACGGTGGGCGGGGCGCTGGGAGCTGAACAGTCATGTGACACTCTTGACCTGGGAAACAGACAGACCCTTCTCACGGGGGCCATTTTGTGTCGAAAAGGCAGGGTAAACACAGGTGCAAGCAAAACACTGAGGGTTTCCAACTCCCATGATTGGAATGTGGAAACCCTCATTAGTGTTTTGCTTGCACCTGTGTTTGTTCTGCCTTTTCGACACAGAATGCCCCCCCCCCCCGTGAAAAGGGTCTATTATATCCCCCCAATGATCCCCCCCTTTATTTTTTGTGGTGTTGTTTTTTTGCATTTTGCCCATTGCAGACTGTATTTACAGTATTTGATTTGAGTGTAGGCTATATATCATGTATATGTCCAAGTGAGAAAATGTATTTGATGCTTCTTTTTGTTGAAAAAAAATCACAGGTTATATTTTGTTCTGTATACACTGTATATATTATATTATTATATTCTATTATATCTCTATATATTTTGTAATGCATGTTACACTGTATAGGCTATACATTTGAATTACATTTTTGTTTAATCAATAAACGATGTGTGCATACAGTATGGGTCCTTGACATGAAAAGACTGGACTTGGTTTGCACTCTGGATTTTGCGACCTTTATTTACTATCAGAACTCTGATAGTGACTTACAGAGCACATTTTTATTCATAGCATTTTGAGCACAATGCCTGGGCATACTGCTTTAAACTCAAAGTAATGAATTGTCATCAAAACAAAGAATTAGGAGACATCAAGTTGTCAAACTGTCCCATAACCAGAAGGTTACAGGTTCATAAGCAGCCATGTGTACGCAAGTGTCTCGACCTGCTTATGGTACATGTAGGTCACTCTGAATAGGAGCATCGGCTAAAGCTACAGTATGTAAATGTCTTTAATTATCGCTAACTAAAATCAGAAAAATACAAATTGGTATAATCAAACATTTGGTTTATTTGAAATGTTCATTAAAACGGTTTCATAACAGTATACAGACTGTTTTGTATTTATATTACTGCACAAAAACAAGCTTCCATCTTCAATACAGTATGAAAATACATACATTTTTTTTTTTTTTTAAATAGCACCTTTTCTGTGGCAGGTAAACATGCAGTCATAGAAACACAACAACTTTCCCCAAACAATAAAAACATTATGTACAATAATAAAACAAAGAATGGAGAGAATAGATAGAGTCCAACTGGAACATTTTTCTTCAGCCTTATTTATGGCTCAAATAAAATGAACATAAACTGTAAAAACATCATAAGTAAAATATAAGTCAAAGATAAGACAACATCAAGTGCAGTAAAAAAGATTGTCACTGTGTGTGTGTGTGTCTGAGTGTCTGCGTGCGTCGAGATACTGTCATCTTTTCAGGAGCCTCTGTTTCTTCATGGCAACCTTACTGCTCTGAATCCTGGTGTCTGAAGCAAGAGGACCTGTACAAGGAACAATAATGACACATTTCAGCAAACAAGTCAGAGGTGGCATTTTCATTAGAATGTAAAAATGTATTCATAAATAAATCAATACACTAATTAGCTTGTCATACACAACTGTCAACTGTAGGACTCGCCCAAAGGTGAACTTGAGATTAGACTCAACTTTCAATTCTGACAGCACTTCACCCATTCATTCCCCCAAGTGAAAGAGTGCATCAGTGTGTACATCAGGCCATGTATCTGGAAATACCTTGTCTTTTCAGGAGCCTCCATCTCTCCATTGCAGTCCACCCGTTTCCTCTTCAGAGACAAGTCGGTGGTACGAGGACGACCGTCGGGCAAACCCTCGGAGCATCTGAAATCTACAATGAGACATTTTTACAGAGTGTCCTGCAAATGTATCATTCATTTAATTGTGTCCATGTCAGGGTCGTCCAGTGACTTACCTCCTCTCCCATCATTTGCCTGCAATGGACTGTCCAGCACAGGGGGCAACAGTGGCTGAAAGGAGGGAGAAATAAGGTTAATCAGTTGGCCAAAATGCCTCAGCACATGTTCAGCACCGCGGAGAGCTCCACAGTGGAGCAGAGAAGCAGTGTTGGGCAAGTTACTTTAAATTTGTAACTTAGTTACAGTTACTAGTTACTGCTCTGAAAAGTGACTCAGTTACTTTAATTGACTCGTTACTTTCCAGGTAACTAGTTACTAGGAAAGTAACTTTTGAGTAACTTTTTTTTTTAACTCTCAATTCTCTTATTAATGCACACACATTATTTTGGGGTTGCTGTAGCACAGTGTGGGACAAGACAACTGTCAAATTTGATCATTGTACCCATTATCACTACGACAAAAAGTAGTGGAACAAGAAAACACAACATTTAGGCATTGAGGCATATTTATTATTGCCTTCAAAAAGTAGCCAGTACACTTTTGGCAGTGTATAATTAACAACTGTATCAGTAATCTATAATATCCTGGCTGAACAACATAAACACTGTGGTTACCCTTTGTAAAAGCGGAGTGACACTCAGCAGCAGCCGCTCGTCGCGGCTGCCTTTAATAGCAGTTCATCTCCAAAAGGCAGCAGACTTGCAGGCATTTTTTTTCCCATTTCATGAACAAACAACGCGAAACACATCGTGAACACCCTCCAACGCGAGGGGAATCTGTGAGTGAGAGACGAGTGCTGTGCTTGCCTGGGTGCAGCAGGGCACTGGTGACAGACAGCCTGAGAGAAGCGAGGAGGAGAGGGCTCCATGCTGCTGACTCGCCGAGCGGTGTGAAGTGAACACCGCTACTGTACACAACACAGCTCGCGCAAAATGACCCGTTTCACTATCAGAATTTGGTCCAGTAACATTACAAAGTATAGAAGTGCCGCACGATTAGCCTACTTCCTCATCAGACCGCCGTCAGACTCGCATTTTCCTCTCTACCCTCGCTGCTGTAGGTCCCGCACAGAATCGTGAAGTAACGACTAACGAGCCTGTTTAAACCGCAATAATTGTAACTACCGTAAATTCCGGACTATAAGACGCACCGGTCTATAAGCCGCAGCACCAAAATTGACTATTTTTTTCTTCTATAAGCCGCACCGGACTATAAGCCGCGGGTGTTTTGATGTTTAATTACCATATGAAAGGGTTCGTGCACAGAGAGGAATGTCGGGAAAGAGATCGCTGTTTGGGGAAGCTCCCATTTATTAACATTTCAACAAAACAAAACAAAAGTCAGGTCACTAATCCCCAGACAAAATCACACAACAATTATAGGCTACCGTATATGTGCAGCAAACCTGTAACCAGAGAAGTCAAGTCACTAATCCTCGTCTTCCTCTTCTTCCTGCGTACTGAAACCACCAAAGTCCTCATCTTCAGTGTCGGAAACGAACAGGTTCAGGGTGGCTTCGTCAACCACTCTCCTCTCTCCTTCATTGTCACTCAAAACCAACGAACTCCTCTTCATCACTGTCGGCATCGAACAGCCTCTGAAGCCTCTGACGGCCCTCAGCGCCAGCTGTGGCGGCGTCATCCTTTTCATCCCGCAGCAGTCCAGCGTTTTGGAACCCGTTGGTGATTGTGGATGTTTTCACACTCCTATAATATTCCGTGATCTTCCTTTGTGTGAATTCGCCAAAGTTTGTGATTTTCTCCTGGTAGTCGGGAGGGAGTTGTTCAGTAGTTCTCCCCCGGACGGACAGTCCCTTTCGTCTCATGAATCGGTAGCACCAAGATGGCCCACCTCTGAAATGTTCAATTTTCATCTCGGTGGCGATTGTTTTGGCCTTCAGTCGGATCTGCACCGTGGAAACGCCTCGGCCGTCTCCTCTCTGGGTCAACACCCAGTCCTCAAGGGAATCTTCAAGTTCCGGCCATCTGCTTTTGTGGCCTCTGAAGGACTTTTTTGTCTTATTACACTGAGACAGTTGCTCCTGCTGCTTCTTCCAACGTCTCACCATTGACTCATCGATGCCCAGGGTACGCGCTGCTGCTCTGTTTGTTTCTTTTAGTGCGAGTTCGACTGCTTTCAGCTTGAAAGCTGCGTCGTGTGACTTTCTGCGTACCTTCCCCATGGTGAGTGAGAGAGAGACTGCTCCTCTTGTTGTGATTCCGGGCTGATGAACTTTGCTTACCGTAATTACCATATGTAAGGGTTCACGCACAGAGGGGATTGTTGGCTGTTTGAGGAAGCTCCCATTTACCATATTACCATAACATTTCAACAAAACAACATAACACAACACCTTTGTTTATTTCGACAGTGCACACAGTGTCCGCGGTGTGGTGAAAAGAGGGCAACAGAGGAAATTAAAACAGAAGTGGATTTATAGGTAGAAAGAGTGCTAAAAAAGAGAGATTTTATTTGTATTTGAATTTTTTTTTCTGAAAAAATCCATAGATAAGACGCACCGTTATATAAGCCGCAGGGGCCAAAAAACGGGAAAAAAGCCGCGGCTTATAGTCCGGAATTTACGGTATGTTACGTTACTGATGAAGTAATTCGTTACAGTACTCGTTACCGCAAAAAGTAACTTAGTTACTGTAACGCGTTACTTAATAACGCGTTAGTCCCAACACTGGTAAAGAGACACTAATGAAGAACTGCCACAACTTCACTTTTGATTCAGACCAATTAAAATTCTAGATGAGAAAATGACCCTAGTGATGCTTCTGTCTAATCTTTCGGTCCCCAATTTGTCAAATTTAAGGCCCAGTTCAGATGCAGCAGTTAGTCGCACTGTACAAATCTTGTAATGTCCATTTGAATGTCACAGACAATTAGTGTAGTTCATCAGAAGTACCTTAAGTCTGCTGGTAGACTGTCACACACGCACAACTCCAGAAGCAGATGTGAGGGGCAGCGCAGACGAATCTGTTGAAGAAATAAAGTAGAGTAAATTACCCTTAACACAATATGTGAGGAGCACATCGGTAAAACACATCAGCAGGGAGAAGTCTTTTCAGTTTGGGTCCCCCTCTTCTTCCTCAGTGTCTGGTTTACCAACAGCACCGGCTGCAGGGTTCATCATAACCTGGGGCCCCCGGACCACAGAGGGCCCCCGAAAGCTCAGGGTTTGTATGTACATTCGTAACCTAACTGTATATTGTATATTGTAGCTATATTATGTACTATCTCAGCCATCTTCATGCTATGCTATGTCATGTTGTGTCATTATGTCATGTCATGTCATCGTTGTTGCTTGCTGCTTGCCTGTGAGCTTTTTTTTATAGTGTTGATTTGGTACAGTAGGCTGAAACTGAATTGCCCTTCAAAACTAGTCTGAATCTGAATTCAATAATTGCAGTTGCAGCCCGGTGGATTTCCTTGAGGTCCTCCTGGGCAAAGACAAGAGTGAGGCCCCCTGAATCCCAACCCATCCTTTCTACTACTAGGTGCAGCACAACCTTTTCTCTGAAAGAGTCATTTACTTACCAGTCATTTACTCAGAGTAGAGGTCTTCACAGGTCTACTAGGACCCTAGGACCCGAGACCCGACCTGAGACCCGTACGGGGCTGGGTCCATATTTCTTATGGTCAATTAAGGTCCCCACGGGTCCGGGTCTATTTATCCTTATGTGTAATAAGAGTGGATCCGAGAAGACCCGTGATCAGCGCTGATCACGAGAGAAACGCATCAAAACAGCGCACGTGAGGCTTGTTGTCACAAACTGCAAGTAAATCCATAGAGAAAATAAGTAGCAAAGAGCGTTCCCATCTGCAACGAAAATTACATTACTTCCTCGTTTACATGAGGCGCATGTATTGTGAGCGCATGGGTACACATGCGTCTCAGGCAAACAAGGAAGTGATTTTCGTTGCAGAGAGGTAACCCTCTTGGAACCAGCAAGAGTCTTGCTGGTTCCTCTCGCTATGGATTTACTCATTTACTGAAAATGACAGTTTCCCGTACTTTGGATTATTATTTGATGATCGCATGGTGAGTACACAAGTCACAACATGTATGTGATTGTTTCTAGCGCTGTTGTGTGTGTTTTTGGGCAAATGAACGGCGGTAGCATAGAGACTGCCACTACTGTACTATCTAACTAGCGTTAACAGTAGCAGCCCCCATGTTTCACTGTGAAACGCACTTTCTAATGCACGCACAGTTAAGATGTTGGCGGCGTGTCCCTTCGCATTTAACGTTAGCCATGTGGCTTTTCAGTCAGCAAGAAGAATAACAGAAAACGTGGATTTATTTTTTTATTACACATTTCTTGGCAGGGATGAATGGATAATATGCATTAGCCTACGTCACGGTCAGGCAGTGTCCGGGGCAGCAGCTCGACAGCGTCAACCAGGGGAGAATATGCTATAACGTTAGTTATTACTTTGACGTCGGCACCACTAGTCTCTGCCTCGGTATTTCTCGGATCTGCATGGGTCTCAGATTTCTAATAATAGACGGGTCCACACGGGTCCGACATTTATCGGTTCTGAACGGGGCCGGGTCTCAGATTTCTAATAATAGACGGCTCCACTCCGGGTCCGGGCACAAATGTCCCGGGTCCATTAGGGTCCGGGTCCGTGATTTTGGACCCGTGAAGACCTCTAACTCAGAGTACTCGCCGATACCAAATACCCATATGGTTACTACTTAGGTTGCTGGTGTTTTATCATTTCAGATTCTCCCCTCCTGTCTTCAGAGTTCACACCTCAAACCTCCCATGCAGTCTGTTAAAACTGAAATGCAGGAGCGCACACAACAAAAATGATATGATCTTATATACCGTAGTCTATTATGCAAACCCAATGAGTCCTCTATAAGTTTTTAGCTCTTTTTGCAACTGCTGTGCCTGTTGCTTAATGCACTTTTTATACCCTTTTTTAAAGTTTTGTTGTGATGCTTTTAAATGTCCATTTTATTCTCTTCTTTTATTTTCCTGTCAACCATTTTATGTGAAGCACTTTGAATGGCCTCTGTGTATGAAATGTGCTATACAAATAAACTTGACTTGACTTGATCTCTTGGCAGCGGCTCACTTCACAGATGCTGAGTGTAGCCTCCATGTTAGCCTGCATCGGCCCCCAAATGCACCCCCCACGTTACCATGAAGTAGGAGCTGAACAAGATGAAAGAGTTTAGTTTTGAAGTCAATCATTTCATATTTCTTCTAAATTGATCATAAAGAGGCATAATAGTTGTTTAACACTTTTGTGGGGCGCTCTAAAGTAGTCGCCTATCTTTCCCTAATGATACAGTAATGCTGCGTTCCATTTGCACGTCACCTGAACTCGGATCTCCTACTCTGAAATTCGGGGGAACCATCACCAACCTCAACCTCAAAATCCAAGATGGCAGCTCCTGCATCAACAGTAGTGAAAGCTGTATAGCCCTAATACACTGTTTACTAGCACTTCTGTCTGATTGTGTCTCATTAAAATCAGTTGTACACACAGTACTGTCTAACTTCTATCTGTGGATATGTTGCTACGGTGTTTGTATGCGCAAAATACCGCAAAATAATGCAACCGGTATTGCTAACAATAACTAGCCTGGCTAGAGCTAACCCTGGCTGGTTTTCTGACTGTTTTACTGGAACGCTGTCGACTCACGTGTGACGTCATTCCCAGCTGCATGGGACTCCCAAGTTCCAAGGCAAATGGAACGTCCGCCCTTAGGCAGATTCACAGGTCACTGAGCTGAATGGCAATCACTGGAAGTGCTGGAGGTGGGGAAGGGGGGAGGGGAGACCAGGCTTGCCCTGGGGGCCACAGCAGGATAATCCAGACCTGCTCTCCCTCTCTCTCCCTCCCTCCACAGCATGATAATCCAGACCTGCTCTCCCTCTCTCTTCCTCCCTCCACAGCATGATAATCCAGACCTGCTCTCCCTCTCTCTCCCTCCCTCCACAGCATGATAATCCAGACCTGCTCTCCCTCTCTCTTCCTCCCTCCACAGCATGATAATCCAGACCTGCTCTCCTCTCTCTCCCTCCCTCCACAGCATGATAATCCAGACATGCTCTCCCTCTCTCTTCCTCCCTCCACAGCAGGATAATCCAGACCTGCTCTCCTATCTCTTCCTCCCTCCACAGCATGATAATCCAGACCTGATCTCCCTCTCTCTTCCTCCCTCCACAGCATGATAATCCAGACCTGATCTCCCTCTCTCTTCCTCCCTCCACAGCATGATAATCCAGACCTGCTCTCCTCTCTCTTCCTCCCTCCACAGCAGGATAATCCAGACCTGCTCTCCTCTCTCTTCCTCCCTCCACAGCATGATAATCCAGACGTGCTCTTCTCTCTCTCCCTCCCTCCACAGCATGATAATCCAGACCTGCTCTCCTCTCTCTTCCTCCCTCCACAGCAGGATAATCCAGACCTGCTCTCCTCTCTCTTCCTCCCTCCACAGCATGATAATCCAGACGTGCTCTCCTCTCTCTTCCTCCCTCCACAGCATGATAATCCAGACCTGCTCTCCTCTCTCTCCCTCCCTCCACAGCATGATAATCCAGACCTGCTCTCCCTCTCTCTTCCTCCCTCCACAGCATGATAATCCAGACCTCTCTTCCTCCCTCCACAGCAGGATAATCCAGACCTGCTCTCCCTCTCTCTTCCTCCCTCCACAGCAAGATAATCCAGACCTGCTCTCCCTCTCTTCCTCCCTCCACAGCAGGATAATCCAGACCTGCTCTCCCTCTCTCTTCCTCCCTCCACAGCAGGATAATCCAGACCTGCTCTCCCTCTCTCTTCCTCCCTCCACAGCAGGATAATCCAGACCTGCTCTCCCTCTCTCTTCCTCCCTCCACAGCAGGATAATCCAGACCTGCTCTCCCTCTCTCTTCCTCCCTCCACAGCAGGATAATCCAGACCTGCTCTCCTCTCTCTTCCTCCCTCCATCCCGTCAGACAGCGTAGAGGAAGGCTGGTCGAGAGGTCAGGATTAACGAGGCTAGCTGCTGCTGTCGTTCTAATCAAACAAACTTATTCTACTCCAATGTTGACAAACAAGGAGCAAAATTCATATAATCCCTGCTGATTGTTTAATGATTAAACCATGCTGGATGGATTAGCTGTCAGAAGAAGAGGGTCATAGTACATACCTGTATAAATCTGCAGCTCCTTTCATGTGTCCTTTCATGTGGTCTGTGCACAACTCAGATCCGGCACCCTCCCTTTGGCGTTAGAACCCGGTAGATTCAACACAGTTCCAGAAGAGGACAGGTTGTGTTTATGTTGTGACCTTGGGGAGATAGACAATGAAATTCATTTGGTGTTTTATTGTCCTCTGTACGATGACCTGAGACACACAATGTATGAAAAAGTGTTTGATGTTGTTCACCCAGAAGCTTTTTGGTTACAGGATGTGCCTAGACTTGAATTTTTCTTTAATAAGAGAGTCTTAGATATAGCTCAATGTATTAGTAATGCCTGGGAAAGAAGAAAAAATATGCTGTTTGTAATGAACATGTACTATTTTTCTATATGACTTTTGTTTGTTTGTTATCTTACATTCTGGAATATGGAAGCTGAAGTATTGTAAATCTCAGTTTTGTATTTGTCGTGTCTCATATATATATATATATATATATATATATATATATATATATATATATATATATATATATATATATATATATGTGTGTGTGTGTGTGTGACCACTCTGTTTCTGTCCTGCATGTCGACCCATTTATCCCATTTATGGGAGTCGAGATGGATGGAGCACTTCAGTATTTATTCGTCGGTCTGTACAGTGGGACACACACAACCAACAGGTCAGCACTACTGCAAGACGATCGGCATTCGGCAACTTGCTCCAACCACAGTTTGATGTAGTCTTTCTGTGTGACTTAACATTGTGATCGTATAGTGAATGACAAATCCATAAAAATAACAAAATAAATCTGATAACACAAATAAATTATATTGTTTACCAATTTACAGTAACATTTTATAGCCCAATAATTTGACATGTTTGATAGCTAAATCAAATGTAAACACTCCACACATACTGTATAGCCATATCAGTTACAGCAAAACAATGAAATGCAGTTTCAACAGTAGTCAACAGTCTCATCCCCATACTTGAAATGCCCATCGTTTTTTTTTTTACAAGGAAATCTAATAAATCGTGCAATGCTGCCACCTTCGGTGCACAAAAAGAACTGCAGTCACATTCCACAAACAGAAATGAATGGCTTTTGCCTATTAACGTAGTGAACTAAAACAAAGTGGCGCATATTGACATACCTGTACAGTGTGACACACACAACCAGCAGGTCAGCACTACTGCAAGACGATCGGCAGCTTGCTCCAACTTTGTTCAAAAGACAGAAAACCCCACATTAACAAGCTAGTCGCACCGCAGGTGCATTACAATGCGTGCGTTTTCATCACGTTTCAATCAGCAGTAATGCATTTTAGCGAACGATCAGCTAACCAAAGTGTGGTCTACCTGAGTTACAGTAAGACTCAACGTGATGCTGATAACTTTTCCACACTGTGTGATGACTTAAATTATAGTTTTGAGAGCTTTTACACGGAGCAAGGAGCAGACCAACTTACCCACAGACAGTTTGATGTAGTCTTTCTGTGGGATTGACCACAATGCACCTGTGTATATTGCGAAACAAAAGCCTTGGCTATCCACTAGGTGGTGCATTGTTCATTAAAGAATTACCCTTCTGGCTGGTTGTCCCAAATTAAACATGAATTTAACAACATACTAAACATTATTATAAACATTACTTAGCACTATTATTTACACCGTTACACACACACACACACACACACACACACACACACACACACACACACACACACACACACACACACACACACACACACACATATATATATATATATATATATATATATATATATATATATATATATATATGTTCCTGGTTGCCATGGAGAATGTTTTAAAATAAATTGTGATATCTGTTAACATATGACATATAGAGATATGTATATTGTATGACTTGTGTGTTACTGTGTACCATTTGTTAATGTGAGTAGCTGCGACTACTCACTTTAACCAGGAGGTGACGCTGTTATGCTGGGCACTGCCCATACCACTGTCGCATGACTGTGATGTCATGCAGGTTATATGAGGAGGCGACTCCCGCCCCTCTCTCTCTTGGCTGACTGACTCTGGAGCGAGAGCAGCAGCAGTGATTTGTTCCGCCAAAATAAACCACGCCGATCTGGCTAAAGAAAGACAACCGTCTATGTGCGATATATATGAACTTTATGAACCCGCTGCGCAAGTAGACAAAAGGTATAAGTCTACTATGCTAACAGGTTATGGGCCCAGGCTACGCCGAAACATTCAAAAGTTCGACGCACGCGCAGTAGCATAGGAGTAGCTAGTTAGCCAAGTGTTGAGCTAGTTTAACATCGGGAGAACCGAGAGGAGATAACAACAAGAGCTAAGCTAAGCTACCGAAAGCTACAAACAAAAAGAAGCCATGGCGAGGCACAAGAGCAAGTGGCCCACGTTCGACGGGAACGCAGAGGAGTACGAACTCTGGGAAGAGAGGATGCTATGTTGCATGCACGGAATAGGACTGAAAGAGACAATCCTTAAAGCACCCTCTGGAGAAATGACCGCGGAACGGAAGGCTTTAGATGACAAGCTGAATGGAGATGCCTATTGTGAGTTAGCACCGCTACTCGACAATACGAGCTTGGGACTGATATTCAGAGACACAAAAGACAAGGGCCGAGAAAGTCTCAGAATATTACGGGATCACTACATCGGAAAAGGTAGACCCCGAATTGTCACCCTGTACATAACAATGACCGCGCTGAAGAAAGCTGATAACGAGACTGTAACGGAGTACATTATCCGTGCTGAGCAGATCATTACAGCGCTCAGGAGCGCGGGCGAAGCACCGAGTGAGGGGCTAATGATGGCGATGGTCATGCGGGGGTTACCGGAGAAATACAAGCCGTTCACATTGATGGTGACACACGGTGACGCGGAGCTGACATTGGGACAGTTCAAGGCGAAGTTGAGGAACTTCGAGGCCTCAGAAGATTCAGCCCCAGCCTCAGACGAGACGGGCGAAAGGGTGCTGAAGGTCCAAGCGACGCCAAAGAGAAAACCAGCCAAACGATTCACCCGCGACGGGGAAGGAGATCGCAACGGGCTGGTGTGTTGGCGATGCGGAGAGAAGGGCCACCGAAAAGATGACTGCACAAAGAAAGTTTGGTGTAGTTCCTGTAAAAGCAAGGGGCACTCAGACAAGGCGTGCACGAAGAAAGACCGCGCTGATGGCGCTCGGTGCGCGCACGCACAAGATAGCAGCGAGGCGAGTCGTGGAGGAGCTGGCGTCCGAGCAGCTGCGGGAGAGGACTACACCCTCAAAGTCCAAGCAGAAGGTATCAACCTACCGAGACAACACCGACAGACCCCGAGAAAAGGATTGATCGTCGACACGGGGGCGTCGTCTCACATAATCAACGACAAGAGACGATTCAAGAACTTTGATAACACCTTCAAGCCGGAGAGACACAGCATGGAATTGGCCGACGGGAAGCGTACCTTCGGGGTGGCGCAAGGCAAGGGAGACGCACAGGTATGTCTGATAGACAGTGAGGGGCGACGGTGTAATGTGACCCTAAAGAACGCACTTTACATTCCATCGTACCCCCAAGAACTCTTCTCTGTGAAGTCTGCTACCACTAACGGCGCCAAGGTGATCTTCGATGACGGTAATGATGTTATGGTGTTACCGAGTGGTACTAGGTTTGACATTTATGTATATAAAAAGTTGTACTATTTGCAAACCGAATGTGATGATGATGATGTGTGTCATGTCAGCCATGATATCCAAACATGGCATGAGATCATGGGTCACTGCAATTATGAGGATATTTTAAAGTTGCAGGATGTGACCGTAGGCATGCATATCAAGGGTAAAAAGTGTAAGCCGGATAAAGAATGTGTAGTATGTATAGAGGGAAAATTTACACAAACGAGGAGCAGAGATCCGACCGATAAAGTAAAGACACCACTTGAGCTGGTGAACACTGATCTTGCTGGTCCAGTAAACAATGAGTCCATAGATGGCTTCAAGTATATGCAGTCCTTTACAGATGTGTGTACAGGAGCGGTGTTTGTTTATTTCCTGAAAGCAAAGAGCGATGCAGTTCAAGCAACTGAGAAGTATCTCGCAGATGTAGCCCCTTATGGAACTGTGAAATGCATTAGATCAGACAACGGGACCGAGTTCACCAATAAGGAGTTTCAAACACTACTGAGAAAGAACAAGATTAAACATGAGACGTCATGTCCCTATTCCCCTCACCAGAACGGGACAGCCGAAAGAGAAGGGCGCACTCTATTCGAGATGGCCAGATGTATGCTTATTGACAGTGAGCTACCTAAGAGCCTTTGGCACTATGCCATCCAGGAAGCAGCACATACCAGAAACCGCTGTTTTAACAAGCACACGGGCACTACGCCATATTCAGCACTAACAGGGAAAAGGTGTGATTTAGCTAGGATGCAGAAATTTGGGACAGTGTGCTATGCGTACCAGCAGGGCATGGGTAAATTAGATTCTAGGTGTGAGAGAGGGCGTTTTGTAGGACATGACAAGGGCAGCCCCGCGTATCTAGTCTATTACCCCGACAAAGAGAAGGTGCAAAAGCACAGACTGGTCAAGTTTGTCACCGTGACAACATGTGAAAGCGAGACTCAGACACAGGAGCTAGAGCTGGACCCGGAGGGAGACAGTGAGGAGAGGGAAGAGACCCCACAGCCTAGTGTGCTGAGCACAGATGTACAGACTGACGGTCCACAGTCAGTACCAGAGGATGATGGCGAGGAGCACCCTAGGGTGACGCCACACGCCTCAGACAGCAGGAGATATCCCAGCAGGGAGCGTAAAGCCCCGGGGTACCTGAGAGATTTTGCTCAGGAAAATAGTGAGGAGGATGATAGTACACTCACCAGCGTAGATTATTGCTACAGAGCGGTTTGCGGTGTACCTCTGACCTTTAAAGAGGCCATGACATCAACCGAATCAGAAAAGTGGGGAAAAGCGATGGATGAGGAGATGAAGTCCCTAGAGGACAACCAGACATTCACCCTGACAAAATTGCCAGAGGGCAGGAAGACAGTGGGAGGAAGATGGGTGTACTCAATTAAGGGCGACATCGACGGACATGACAAATACAAGGCTAGATTTGTAGCGAAGGGATACAGTCAGAGGGCGGGGATAGATTATGGGGAGACGTTCTCACCAACAGCCAATCTGACAAGTATACGGGTATTAATGCAGAAAGCAGCCCAAGATGATTTAATTTTACACCAGATGGATGTGAAGACAGCCTACCTGCATGCTCCCATCGATCGAGACATTTACATGGAACAACCTGAGGGTTATGTAAAGGAGGGAGAAAAGCTTGTGTGTAAGCTAGAGAAGTCAATTTACGGCTTGAAACAGTCAGGCCGAAATTGGAATGAAATGCTGCACAAATGTCTAACAGATGACAATTTCACACAGAACCCGGCTGATCACTGCATCTACGCAAGAGAGTCAAAAGGGGAGAAAGTAATAATTGCTATCTGGGTCGATGATCTCATCATCGCAGCCAACAACACCAAGAGCCTAGAGAAAGTGAAAAACATGCTTTCTACCAAATTTAAGATGAAGGATTTGGGGAGGGTGAATCACTTTCTGGGCATGGATTTCAGCCAGTCGGACGGCTGTGTGGAAGTGTCACAAAAGAAGTATGTTTTAAAGATACTGGAACGTTTTGATATGCAGGAGTGTAGGGTCAGAGAAACACCCTGTGACCAAAAGTTAGACTACACCGAAGATGCACCTAAAATGGTGGATGTGAGGAAGTACAGAGAGGCTGTAGGCAGCCTTCTTTATTTGACAACCTGTACACGTCCAGACCTATGTTTTGTAGTAAGCAAGTTATCGCAGCATTTTGCTGGACCTACAGATGAGCATTGGGGTACAGTAAAACATGTTTTACGTTATCTCAGGGGTACTTCAGACAAACATCTCTGCTTTAGAAAGAGCAGCGAGAAACTAGGCCTGCAAGCGTACAGTGACGCCGACTGGGCTGCAGATACAAGTGATAGACGCAGTACGACAGGGTATTGTGTGAGCATGGCTAAAGAGAGCTCACTAGTCTCTTGGAGAAGCAAGAAACAACCTACGGTAGCACTGTCGACATGCGAAGCCGAATATATGGCTCTAGCTCTAACTATACAGGAGTGTATTTATTTGGAGCAACTGCTAGGAGGTATGGATGCCTATGAATATAAGAAAACAGTTGTTAACGAGGACAACCAGGGGACAATTGCACTAGTAAGAAACCCCGTGTGTAGGCAAAGGTGTAAGCACGTGGATATTAAATACCACTTCATTAGGTCTACCATAAGGGAAGAAAAGATGTCATTAGTTTATTGTCCCACGGATGAAATGGTTGCAGATGTGATGACCAAGCCTGTTTCCAAGCTGAAACTGAGAAAGTTTGCAGGGGTCATGTTTGGTGTGTAAAATGTGTTGAAGAGTCCACATTTGACTACCATTTTTTTTTTGTTTGTAGTTTAAATATGAACAGATATACAGTAAGCACATAAATTCATA
Source organism: Poromitra crassiceps (assembly GCF_964638095.1). NCBI lineage: Eukaryota > Metazoa > Chordata > Actinopteri > Beryciformes > Melamphaidae > Poromitra > Poromitra crassiceps. The sequence goes on along the minus strand of NC_139643.1, from coordinate 23,580,436 downwards.
AGTGGGAGTGTTAACATATGACATATAGAGATATGTATATTGTATGACTTGTGTGTTACTGTGTACCATTTGTTAATGTGAGTAGCTGCGACTACTCACTTTAACCAGGAGGTGACGCTGTTATGCTGGGCACTGCCCATACCACTGTCGCATGACTGTGATGTCATGCAGGTTATATGAGGAGGCGACTCCCGCCCCTCTCTCTCTTGGCTGACTGACTCTGGAGCGAGAGCAGCAGCAGTGATTTGTTCCGCCAAAATAAACCACGCCGATCTGGCTAAAGAAAGACAACCGTCTATGTGCGATATATATGAACTTTATGAACCCGCTGCGCAAGTAGACAAAAGGTATAAGTCTACTATGCTAACAATATCCGATGAGATTTTCTTTTTTCTTCCCAAAATGCCTCTGCTAAGAAGGGACAGCCTGCAATGTCCCAGTGTGGTAAACTGACAGAGAAGAGACTAGAAAGACACACTGATGGAGGAGAGAGAGAATAGGAAAGCTGTACAGTGCCAAGTTATGTATATATACAAACTTTACATGAGGAGTGTCTCCAAAAGCAATATCTTGATAACGGATTTTGTCTATTATTGTACTGTACAGGACTCAGCCCTAAATGTATTATTATAATAATGATAATATTATAATTTCTTCCGTTTGTATTACTATAATGAAGACACTTAAGCTCGGAGGATATATATATATATTTTTTTTCAGAAAATCTCACCATAACTTGTCCTAAAAACTTAAGCCGAGTTTTTGTTGCCTATAAATGAAATTCATCTATGTACTGCATGAACGAGAAGAATGTCAAACGGACACAGAAGGCATTGGGACATGACAGCGACGTCTTTGTCACTGATTATTGTTAATAATATTACTTTTAAGGAGAAATATACTCCTTGTTTTTTGCTGCAAAGTGTTGAACACTAAAAAAACAAACCAACATAAAAATGTTATGATATTTTTAAAAGGTGACAGAAACAAAAGTAAGCTCTCAGCTCAATATCATGTATTTTTTTTCCTTTCAAATAAGAAATGGTTCCGTTTTGTGATAGCAGTCATGGTATGATGCTTGTACTTGTATTTGTGTGTTTTGTGTGATTTGTTTAGTTATTTTTAGACAATCACAAAATAAGATGCAAGCATTGTAAATGGCAGACTGGCGGACATTTTGTGATGTGTACAGTTTGTCAAAAACTTCTTCCACTCGTTAAAAGTTTGTAATTATGATTATTCAGTCATGAAAAATGCTGTTGGTTTTTACTTTTTGTTTTATATTATATTTGTTTTTTGTTTGTTTTTTTTAATAAAAAGCACTACATTATTGTGAATACAATTTTTGTTGTTATGCTTTGAAGATTAAGACTCCAGAGACCGTGAATAACAAAAGGTATTGACATCTGAGAAATGAGAGAACTCCTTTTCTCCAATCACAACATGTAATCTAATTTTTAACATAGTTACAGCAAATCATTAACTGTAGTTTACACAGTAAAACTAAACATGCATTCTAATATTACATTGAATGATTGAGAGTGAATTGTATCGATAATAGACAAAACTCATCCTTCCACTTTGTGTATAGTGAGTTTGGATATATTATACAATATCTTTTGTCCACATACTCAAGTCTACACATCACTTAGATGAACCTATAGAGTTGTCAGCTTGGTGGATGTGTCTGGAATGAATGGCATCCAGCTTCTACCCACTCCAGGTATAAATACCACCACCTTTCTATCTCAACACAATATTGTCAGTATTCAGGTGTAGTCACCTTTCACAACATTTGACCCCCAACAAGACAAAAGGCGGAGCAGGACAAAGACCCTCACTAATGTTGGGATAATGTTGGTAAAGAGATGCAAGGCCTCCCAATAAAACCCTAACACAACTAGCTATCAAACTCCCGATTAAACTTAAAACAAAAAAAAATACAAAAAATTGTAATGAATTGTTTTTGCATTTCACTGGGTTGCAGTGAAAACAGCCCTTAATGCATTATATACAATACAATTTGCGCCTTTAATGAAAAATAAATAAATAGAATCTAAAAGGAGGTTCAAATCGTAGATTTTCAAAACTCTCGCGACAGCCAACTTCATCGTCATAACGTAAAAAAAGAGAGACTTGAAGTCTCGCGTTAGACTCAAGATTGCCATGGTAACGGCCATGACGCCCATGTTGTTCAATTGGCTAACGTTAGCAGCACACAAGCTTCAGGACGCAAATGTCTAGAAAGCGCTCCGAGAAAGTAAAAGATAAGTCTGATAAGGGGAATGTTGGAGTGGAAGAGGATCCCTCGAAAATTCCAGGTGACTGTTGGTCATTGCATACGAATCACGTTGGTAGCTTTAGCAATGCATTGTTTTTGGGACTGTGCTCAGTGAAAGTAATATTCATATTTTTGAGGTTTTATACTTTGGTAAAGTAAATTCAACAAATACCATTCAATCAGCAATGGCTAGTGTGTCATCATGGCTAATTCAAGCAAAATCTGATTTAGCCTAAAAACAGTAAAAATGCTCAGTGCTTGAGAGACTAATACCTTTTCATTGTTAGGACTGAATCTAGATGAAAAGCCTGCTCAGACCTTTGGTAAGTAGCTAAGTTACAAGTTTATAAAACTGTATTAACTGTCCCACTGCCATCCATTTGGTGTTTGAGGGCAGTTGATTGGACGTGCATTGCTCTAAACTCCACTATCCTGCCTCCCCTCTCCTATTAGATGAGTATGAGTGCTCAGGCAGCCTGGAGACTGACTTCCCTGGGCTTTGTGCTCTTCTGGGCATGAAGAACATCCCAGCTGTCAGTGCAAAGCAGCCAGCCTGTCCCAACACCGAGGGTGATGGTGGAAACATGGGTAACCTGTTACGTACCTGTAGCCTACTGTACAGCCAATATTCCAGTGTTGACATTTCATTAACAACTATTTGGAGTTGAATGACCACTGATTGGAGTTATTTGGTCATTCATAGAAATGATTATGTTTGCTGTGTGTTTTGAAGTGTCTAATTAACTCTGTGTATGGACTTATATAAACACTGGCATAATGTTGATTTAGTTAAATGAACACTGACAATATTACTGTTAATTCCTTACTTTTATTTCTTATCAGTTGTTATCTTCTTCTATCATCTCAGTTTCAATAGAGCCTTTTCACGGGGGCCATTTTGTGTCGAAAAGGCAGGGTAAACACAAGTGCAAGCAAAACACTAATGAGGGTTGGAAATCCTCATTAGTGCTTTGCACCTGTGTTTACCCGCCCTTTTCGACTCAAAATGGCCCCCGTGAAAAGGGTCTAGTCTTTTCATCCTTCACATGATGCTTGTACCTTCAGAGGACAGCCAGTCCCAGCTGAGGACCACACCTCTGTGGTCTATGCCGTGCCTCCAGGTGGAGCTGGAGAGTGAAGACCCCTGCAGCGTCAAGAGCGTCAAGGTTTTTGGTGAGAAACCAACGCCGCAGAGAAAAACATCTAACACAATGTTCTGCTTTGGCTTGACATTTAGGCTACAGTTTTGAGTTTTTACATCCTCATTTGAGTCCAAGATGTTCAAAATCAGTCTAGAGAAAAATGTAACAGGGTACAATTTCCTTGTGAACACACAGGGTGGAGGGTGGATGAGCCGATTGCTCGAGTGCTTAACAAGACGCTTCCTTCCTTGAGCAAGCTGCAGGGTCTTCAGTAAGTAATGAGCTGCTGGAGAAAGAGATGCGCTCTTGTTGTCTTGATCTTGTTTGATTTATAATCCTGTCCACTTGCAGGTTGTGGCAGGCCGGACTGACAGATCGGATGGTAATCTCCCTCAGGAGCACACTGTCTCTCTGCTCCAACCTGAGGTGAGTGGATAGCTATTCTCCTATCACTCACACTGTAAATCCTGCTTTCTGAAACCAGTCGTCGAGTCACTACATCTCGAGTCCGAGTCCCCAGTGTTCGAGTCCCCATGATTTGAGTTCACATCTGAAAATGTTTGGATACAGTTAAAGAGAAGTAAACCATATCAAACCCCACAGTGATTTACTTTTCTATCCATTCCATTGTTTGTGTCAGGACTGTGACGCTGGAAGGCAACCCTCTTCCACGGCAGAGTTACCACCTCCTTCTGTCCGAAGACAGCGCGTGAGTCACTACCTGGGCCATTAATAATATATGCATATATTCAAATGAACCTGATTTGCATGCACACACAAACACACCTGCCTCATTCCCGTGTTTGTTAGCCTTAACACTTCTTTTCGGTGGTCAAGCCTCGCTCACCTGTCACTGCGGAACAACCGGATGGGAGACGAGGGAGCGCGTCTGATTGGCTCAGCTCTCTCCACAGCCAGATCCGCTAACAGGAACCTCTTGTCACTCAACCTGGCATTCAATTCTATTGGTGACGCAGGCGCCGCACACATAGCACAGGTAGAAGAACCCAGAACCGAGTCCATGTTTCCATAACGTTCCCTACATGGCTCTGTGTGTGTGGCAGACGCTGTTGTGTGGCTCATCCTGTCTCATCTCCCAGGGCCTGCGTTTGAATCGAGCTCTGCTCTGTCTCTCGCTCTCCCACAATCTGATTGGAGACTCCGGCGCTGCTCATGTGGCCACAGTGAGTGCTGCACTCTGCTGGCGGTTTAGCCATTTTACATGATAGAATTGAACCTGTGGGATGATACATTTAAAATCATCAATTAAGTTGTTTGAAATCATATTATTGAGTGTTATTGCATTATATTCGTTAATAAGGCCTCCGCCCGCTACGCTTCTATTTTCAGATACTTGGTCAGTTTGCTTTAACTCACGAAGAAGCCGTGGAGAGGAGGAAGCTGCTTCTGGACAGAGACCAGTCTGTAAGTGTGGAAAACCTTTTTCTTTTTTAAAGAAAAGGACAGTCTTCTCTCTCTCTCACACACACACACACACACACACACACACACACACTTGCACTCACACACACGCACGCACACACCCCTTCTACCTCTCTTCCTCTATTTTCGTAGCCCTCCCTGGGAGTCTGTGCTGAGCTTTCTCCCACTGACCCACCTCCGTCGATGCCCGGCAGCACCTCACTCAACGGCAGAGGGGCAAACAAAGGCACCTCCAAAAGAAGGGTAACGCTCTTAAAAAAAAAGTGCAAAAATGGACAACCCAAAATGAAAATACGTTGGAATAGCAATCACATCCTTTTTGCTCTTTTCATACGTTTAGTATGGAAATATGTTGTAATGTGCTGTTCTCATGGTTTCCACGTATTAGGCTATTTGTGGCACTAATAAGAGGTGTCCATATTCCTCAAGGGTGTGACAACCTTGTAACAGACGAACTTGGGTTCTGTTGACTTGCAGGAAACGGCCAAAAGAGAGGAGAAACCGGCTGCTAACCTGGCAGGCGCTGCGGCAAGAAACAAGAAATGTAATAATGGCTTCTGTCATAGCTAAGCACTTGTGCTGCTTGTTGTTCTCTGACAACAGGGGGTGTTTCTCTTCTCATCGTTGTCTCCTTCGATCTCTCCTAGCCTCTGAGCTCAAGGTGCCTCGAGGGAAAGGGGGGAAGCTGGGGGGCAAAGAGAAACAGTCATCTGTGTCTGAGCAGGAGGTACCAAAGACTTTGCACTGACTGAGTAGACCAGTGGTTCTCAAATAGGGGTCCGGGGACCCCAGGGGTCCTTGAGGGGTTTCCTGGGGGTCCCCCAGCCAAAAGGGGGGTAATTTATTTTCGCTATAATTCCATTCATAAGTAACACAATGACTATTTTGGCCATGGGTTGAATATACATTTTGTAATAAAATATCTAAAAGCATCAATCTTATTATCATATGGGGGTCCGTGGGACAAAATCCTATCAAATGGGGGTCCGTGGTCTAATTTTTGTCAGTTTAGGGGTCCTTCATGTGAAAAGATTTGAGAACCACTGGTGTAGACTGACGACTTTTTCTATTACAATCTTTAATTTTTCACAATGTTCCTTTTTTTCTGCAGGATAAGGCCGATGCTGCACTGAATGAGGTTTGTGTGCTACAATTTAACAGGGTTCCCACGGGTCCTTGAAAGTTTGTGGATTCGAGGGAATTGGGCCTGGAAAGTCCATTGAAAAGTCCTTGAATTCGATGTTTAAAAAAAGGTGTGGGAACCCTGATTTAATTTCGAGCCACAACTGTGTTGTTAACAATAATGAATGTGATTTTAACATAACACTGACTATTATTGGTTGCTTGTCTCCACCAGTTGGCAGGCCTGGTGGAGATAGTGAGCCCCCTGCTGGAGCAGTCGGTGCAGCACAAGGATGGCCACATCATTCTGCCTGGAAACACCACGCTCACCTACCTGAACCTGGCAGGTCAGCAGCTGTGGCGGTTTTGGTCTCAGCAGCACCTCAAAATCAAAGTGCAAAAGCTTCTTTCTAGATGTTCAACAATCATCCAGGGAGAAATCATAGAAGAATCGTAAAATCATAGAAAGACTAATTTTTGCACTAACAGTAGCCTCAATAGACCAGAATGCAATGCAGCCACAATACATGTAGCTGTGTTTTGATTTAGGGATCAAGTCATTCTGGCAAATGTAGGAAATCACAAACTTTAGTCCAAGTAGATGAGGCAGGCTGAGGGAAAGTGGCTACACAATCAAAGTAAACTACAAAATGACTCCTGGAGTTAATTGAAAATCACACATTAATTGAGGATTTGATGATGTTTTAGGTTTTTCATTATACAGTGTTCTCCGATTTCATCTTCAAGAATCGTCATCTTTCTAAGATATTGTCTAATATCAGCCACCCTTCTCCCAGCGATCACCTCAAAATGTTGAGAATATACTTCCACTTGTGCTGAAATTTCTGCTACTTTGGCCCGCTATGTACTCACCTCCCTGCCATTCCTGAGGGAGACTCGTCGCCCTATGAAATCTTCCACCCGTCCCATAGACATTCTTCCCGCAGAATCTTTTAAAGAGGTTTTTGATGTTGTCAGCTCATACTGGATGCAGCTGCCACATGTAGAGATCACATTACTCCAGTCCAGGCTTCTCTGCACTGGTCACCTGACACTTTCAGAATCGATTTTAAGATCTGACTGCAGCACAAAAATATCATGAGATCTATCGAGGTCATTGAAAAACGACCAGTCAGTTCAAAATGTAATGTGTCTGGTTGTGCTGTGTGTGTTTGCTTCTTTGTGTAGGAAACAGAATAACAGAGCGGACGCTGCCTCTCTTCCTGTCGGCGCTGCAGATGCAGACTGAGGGAGGCGGCCTGCTGCGCCTCTGTCTCCAGGTGTGTTTCGGTGTGACAATCACTTCAATATACACTGAAACACCTTTCGGGGTGGAAGTGGAAGTAATTCATTACAATTACTCTTGATACTATTAAGTTTTGTGTGCTTGTACTTTGTTGATATTAGCATTTCACATTCATTCAAGTTATATCATGTATATAAAGTGCTGCATTTTAAAACACATCCATTACACAGTACACATTTTGCGGGCTCTCCATAAACATCGCATCTGAAACTGGCCAGTTGGGGAGCCAATCACAGTTCACAGACCACCTCACCCAGGGGGGGATATTGAAGTAGAAAATAACTATACGCACATCGACTGGGATTTCTTCCCGCAGGCCACGAGACTTCTTAACATACACAAATAGTGTAGTAGCTGTACTGTACTGTACTGTAGCTGCTACCATTACGTATGTCTAATGTTTAATTGTATGTCTAATTAGGTATATGCTATTTGCACCTGTGCAAACAGAATGTCAACTATGTTTAAGTATGTTTAAAGTATGTACATGCCATGTGCACCTACGTGCAGTGAATGTGCAGTGAATGTCTTATCGCTCTACTGCCTTATTGCTTGTTGTGTCTCTTGTTGTTTTCCTGCACCCATATGCCCTGTTATTTTGTACTATGTTGTAAACGGAGTCCAAAGCACAAGAATTTCACACGTGATACTTGTACTACGGAGTAACAATAAAAATCTTGAATCTTGAATCTTGACTTTGGATGCTGGGCTAGAGGCAGTACATGATGAAATAGGTAGAGCCCGCACACCGTATGGCTAGATACACTTCTTTATGAATTAAAATTACAGTGTTCCAAAATATTGAAGAAAATTCACTTCTTGAATTTGCTGAATTTTAAGTCAGTTGACCCCAACCTTTGGTGGTTGATCTACTGAAGACCAAACATCAAAGCAATTGCAAACTAATTACGTTTATCTACACAAAGCCACTGTTACTACAGTAACATTTGGTCAAATCAACATTGTTCCCCAGCAACCGCTCATGGATTTGATTTTGTTTCTCCTCTCTGTCTCAGAGAAACCGCTTCCCTCCAGACTGTGAATCACATGTCAAGATCCAGGAACTGCTGGTGCTCAGAGACCCACTCACCAAACCTGGTGCACAGAAAGAGGAGGATGGGCAGGGGGCCTAGTGTTGACAGAAGTGACACATATATGTGTGTGTGTGTATGTGTGTGTGTATATATATATATATATGTGTGTGTGACACATTAATAAAGAAATCAATCAATCAATCAATCAATCAATCATGTTCCCTGCAGCAGCTGTGCCTCTGGCCTATGAAAACAACTGGGGCCTAATTGAATGAGGCCATGCACCCACAGAGACCCTCATTCACCCAATTGAAACCTTGTGATAATGCGTGATCTACAAAGCAGCCATCTTCTGTCATTTTCAACTTAATAAGGTCAATTTAGCTGTGAAGAGAATGAGGACAATGAGGCCAGACTCCAAACACACAAACAGTTATGAGTCACTCTTTCTGACAAAAAATACCAAACTCTGCCATCAACACACAAGCACATAGAGACAAATAGAATTCAAAGGCATTAGTTCAACTGAATCAACACTTTAGCTCCGACATCAAACTCATATTATTTCATTTTAGCATTTGGGGTCTCATTCGTTGCCAAGCAGCCTATAAGGGCAAGTCAACAGTGGCAACTTTAAAACCCTCCACTGTCAGTTTGACATGAACAATCAAAACATTTAGCTGATGCTTTAAGTGAGTGAGTTCAGTGTCTATGACAATGGAGGTCGGGAGCCTCCAGGGGGTCACGAGATAACAAGAGGGGGCCACAAGGTGATTTATGGAATAGGAACCAAACATATTTCTACTATAAACATTTATCTTTTTTCCACCAGATTTTTTCTCCAGTATATTTTCCTTTTTTTCTTGTGAAATACAGAACAGTTTTCTATGCATCTGATTATGAATCAAGTAGGTGACAAGCCGAAAAAGGTTGAGAACGGCTGCTTTAGGACACTTTATTTTTTAATTTAACCTTTATTTAACCAGGCAAGTCATTAAGAACAGATTCTTATTTACAGTGGCGACCTGGCAAAAGGGAGGGCCTCTTGAGGGATAGGGGTAATAATAATAAAAGACAAAGCAAACCCTGCACTGCCCCGCAGCTTTTAAATATTTTATTTTGAAGGAATAATGGTGCCTTGCTGGAAAACCAGAAATGACACAAATGTAGCATTTTTGCCACTTCACACTCATAGCATGAGGAGGAAAACAAAATGTCACACAGCCATGACAGGTACAGAAACGTGCTCTGCGATTGCTACCAAACACCACTGCACAGGGCATTTAAATCACAATCACACAAAAATGATTCTGGACATAAATCAGGGCAAAAAGTTTCATTTAATTAACAAAAACATTACAAATTACATTCATTATAAAAACACTTGAAAATTGTACACAAGTTGAAAAAAGTAAATTTGATAAAAAATTGCCAATAAAATTGATTAAAATCTAATACAATAACAATTACAGTGAACAAAATGACAATATAAAATACAAATTACATTCATTATAAAAACATTTGAAAATTGTACACAAGTTGAAAAAAGTAAATTTGATAAGAAATTGCCAATAAAATTGATTAAAATCTAATACAATAACAATTTACAGTGAACAAAATGACAATATAAAATGTATTACAATCTAATAAAATAAACTATTTACAGACACTCTTCTTTGAATTAAACATAGCTAAAAGCTGTTGTGTGGTGGGCTGCGCAGACAACAAATGTAAAAAATCATGTCATGTCATGTCATCATTGTTGCGTTTCCTTGAGGTCCTCCTGGGCAAAGACAAGAGTGAGGCCCCCTGAATCCCAACCCATCCTTTCTACTAGGTGCAGCACAACCTTTTCTCTGAAAGAGTAATTTACTCAGAGTACTCGCCCATATCAAATACCCATAATGGTTACTTAATGGTTACTCAAACCTCACATGCAGTCTGTTAAAACTGAAATGCAGGAGCGCACACAACATAAGTGCTATATATATAACGTATTCTGTCATTTGAGGCGGCATGTCTCTATGGGGATAACCTTGAGATGGCCAGTGGGACGACAACAATTCTTTGGGTTGACTCTTTATGAGACAGCCCTTCTCCATGTCCCAGTCTGCTCCCTCCAGATGCAGGCCTGGCACAAAGCAGCCCTGTCCAGGTCTGTCACTGACTTGGTGGTATGAGGTGACCTCTGTGTAGAGCGTGGAGCCATCCAGAGGCCAGCTGTTCTTCCTGCAGGTGGCTTGGACCAGAGCAGTCAGGTAGGACCCAGGGATGTGGAGGCCTGACAGCCACATTACATTCGGCTCGCCCTCATCCACACAGGACCTGTACTGTTCATAGCGCCTCTTGAAATTAATCATCCAGTTGCCCAGGGACTTGAGAGTCTTGGGCGCCAGCTTCCTCCAGATGGCAGGGATGTGACCGTTAAAGACGGCCCGGGCAACCTGGTCCAGCTCGCTGCTCATATCCACCTCACCAGCCAAGGCCCTCTGCAGCTCAGCCAGAGAGTGTTGCATACAGACCACCAGTTTGTTGAAGCGCTCCAGCTCCTGAAGCAGCACCACCGAGGTGGGGGAGATGTCCGGGCCAAACCGCTTTCGAATTCACGTCCATGTCAAACACTTGTCAACACCAATCTTCTCCTGCACCACGGCATGGAAGAAGGCCAGCACATAGAGCTGGCCTCATCTTGAATACTTCATCTTCATTTTGAAGTCTCGAACACTTTTGGCCATCAGGGGGCAGATTTCTGAGAGAGGGAGAGAGAGAGAGAGAGAGAGAGAGAGAGATGATTAAAGAGATAACTGGAAGGAAACAGTCAAAACACAATTCAGAGCATTTGTTATGTAGTATTTTTTCACTTCTGTTGACTGAGCCTCCCCTGAAACTGTTTGGAGGCCCCCTGGGGAGGCCATCCTCCCACTTTGAAAACCTCTGGTATACGACACACACACACACACACACACACACACACACACACACACACACACACACACACTTACTTTTGCCCCCCTGTGGCTTGCGTGTATATCCTCGTCCTGTGGGTGCTGCGGGGCGGGACTGGGTGGAGCTCTGAGCAGGTGTGGAGGAGCTGCTGTGCATTATGGGAGCCAGCTGTGATGCAGAGAACAACAGACACTTTCATGTAGACTGCTGTTGTGTAATATTCAGTGGCTTTTTACTGCCATATAACATAACTAACTAGCGGCTAATATTAGCCACAGTAGGCATTACCCATGGATGCATTGGTCTTAAAGGGCTCGAACCGCGTGAACTACAGTAATAATAAATGGGGAAAAAAATGTTTTTTTCACATGAGTGGGGCGCGTGCTAACCCCACCGTGACGTCACGATGTACTAGGGCTGCACGATTAATCGTATTTTCATCGTCATCGCGATATGAAAATGCGCGATGAACACATCGCAAAAGTCACGTGTTATCGCAAAAAAAAAAAAAAAAACTTTTTTTTACAGTGCACCTGAACGCAACATGCAAGATACCGGCTGAATAAGTGTCCAAATGTTCATGTCATTCTGGCCAATACTCCACTTCTGTTATAACATTTCAGTCTGGAATATGGAATATCTTTCAATAATCGTTTTGACTAAAAGGCTAAAAGTAATCTCATGTGTAAGAAATTACTCTTCTACATTGAAGTAAAAATGTAAATAATGAACTTGTTGGTTTTGGATTTTTTTTAGCTTCAAGAGTGCATTTTTGTTCGTATGACCCTCAACACAGGCTTTGAGAATCCCGTGCCACTTACTGATACGTATGCTTAAATTAACACACTCATATTGCAAAATGAATTTAGACCCTCACTGTAATACTTCAGAAGTTGAATTTGAAGTTCAGCATTAATACATTTGTCATTTTTTGTCTTAGATTTACCTTTGTGTGTTATTGCAATATAAAACTACATAATTGAGAATCGATTCTAGATTCTGGAATCGAGAATCGTTGGAATCGAGAATCGGATCGTGACCCCAGGAATCGGAATCGGATCGGATCGTGGCTTAGCCGGATCGGAGCACCCCTACCCATCAATATTTTTGTTTATACCATTCTTTTATTTATCGCAGGTCATATCGTCATCACAATATTGAACAGTGTTATCGCAGCTTTTCCTCATATCGTGCAGCCCTACAATGTACCAAATATCCCTTTCATTTGAGGGCACAAAAAAAAGCAGTGTTCAACCCATAGAGGGAACTTATGCTGCTGAAAATTATACAAATGGTACAATGGTAACAGTTTGATCTCAAATGTGGAAATTTTGACGAGAATTCTTCACACACCACCCCCAAAGTCATATTGGTTAAAAGCTGAAAAAAAGTGTTTTGGGTTTAAGTTACACTTTAAGATGGAACTCAACACAGAAAAACCTGACGTCATTTGAAGGTGATCCAGCATATAAAAACATGCAAAAGCCTTTCATCACAAACCAAGACACTGCTTTATTCTCTCAAGTAGCCTGTGTGGAAGCGTTGAGGTGTGTGTGTGTGTGTGTGTGTGTGTGTGTGTGTGTGTGTGTGTGCGTGTGTGTGTATGTGTGTATGTGTGTGTGTGTGTGTGTGTGTTTGTGTTTGTGTGTGTGGTTGTGTGTGTGTGTGTGTGTGTGTGTATGTGTGTGTTACCTTTATTCTCTCAAGTAGCCTGTGTGGACACGTTGAGGTGTGTGTGTGTGTGTGTGTGTGTGTGTGTGTGTGTGTGTGTTTGTGTGTGTGTGTGTGTGTGTAAAACAATTTGATGATTGTCCCCATCAAATAAATTAATAGAATAAAAAAAATCGATTAAGAGAAATTCATCCTCCTTACCCGTCTGTGTTTCTGTGACTGGGCAGCGGAGCCGGACGCCGGTCTCTTAACGGAGGAAGTTGGAGAGGAGGCGGCGGGCGGAGGTCTGGACAACAACGGCTGAAAGGAGAGGGAAAAAAAAGACTAGTGTTCAGCACATGTTCAGCACCACGGAGAGCTCCAGAGTGGAGCAGGTGAGCAGAGTTTGAATCAGCCAGAGAACTCTGGAGCAGCACACAGGTGAGCGGAGTTTGAATTGGCCAGTGAAGTGGACTATGAAAACCCTCTGGGGGTACAAATACTGTACAAATAGTGTAACACATTACAGAGTACTAAAAGTGTTGCTGTTTGATCAGAAGTACCTCAAGGGAGGTGGTCAAGTCAAGAGCTGTCTGGGCAGGTGCAGCAGGCCACGGATCTATCAGGAAGAAGAAAGAAAGAAAGTCAAGTCAATTACCATTAACACAATACCGGTATGTGAGGAGCACATCGGTAAAACACTTACAGATGAATGTAGATTGTCAAAATATTTATAAACCACACACACACACACACACACACACACACACACACACACACACACACACACACACACACACACACACACACACACCAACACCCACACACACACCTACACACCTACACACACACACACACACACACACACACTGAGGAGTGCTGAGGAGAGCAGCTAACCTGTTCCTGAATCGCTGTCATCGTCAGAGCTGCTGGTGTCGCTCAGGCGCCCCACTAACCCTAACCCTAGCTGTGTTAACGGCGCCATGGCTTCATCTGTTACACAAAGAGGGAAAGCTGTCATGTTAACGTTAAACAACCCTGAAATACACGTTAGCAAACCTTGTTTTTTGTTTGTTTTTAAAACGTCACCATGTCTGTCAATTGTAACTGTTGTACCTGCTTAAATAAAGTTTAATAACCAAGTATTCACCTTATGTAACCCCGCCCACTTGACGCTGTTTGTTTCAAACCTAGTCTGACTCAGGCTCTTAGGGGTCTGCACACACCTTATAGCCCCTCAGCAGTGTTGGCCACAGTTAACACAATGAAAACAATAAGTACTGTGCTGTCACAGGAAGTGTAAAAACAACAGGAAGTAATTGGCTGACCCCTGCGTTGGAACATAAGGTGAATTTGGTCCAGGTGAATTTTAGCTAGATAGCTTATCTCTGTCTTATTTTAAGAGTGGAGTTAGGTGAGCGCAGAGTACTGAGGAGAGCAGCTAACCTGATTCAGAGTCACTGCTATCAGAAGTGCTGGAATCACTGCTGCTGCTGTCACAGCTGCTGCTGCTGCTGCTGCTGCTGCTGCTGCCAGAGCTGCTGCTGCTGCTGCTGCTGCTGCTGCTGCTGCCAGAGCTGCTGCTGTCCTCGTCCTCGCTGTCGCTCAGGCTTGGGGAGTAGCTCGAAACGGGCACGGCCTCAACCACCTGCACAGAGTGACATTGTTACATCAATAAGCTTAATTTGCATTTAGACAAAGCAATTAAAAAAAGATCAAGTCTCATGTAACACTCATACTGTAAATTCAAAAGGCATAATGAGCCCAATCATCTTCCTTACCCGCATTCGTTTCTCTGGTGGGGGAGCAACGGCCGGCGGAGCAGAGGCGGACTCTGGCCTGGTCCTTTTCAAAGGCCTAGCACTGGCCTTGCTCGCCTCGGAGGAAGAGGAGGACGCGGGCGGAGGGGTGCATGTGGGACGGGACGAGGAGGGGTGAGAGGAGGACGAGGAGAGAGACTCTGGCCCCTTCCTGCTTTTATAATATTGAATCAGCCTCGCCCAAGCGTCAGCGTTGTTCAACAAAATACCCTAAAAACAGACAAATCAGAGTTCATTAGTAATCTCTTTCAAATTGAGTATTGAGATTCATTCAGAATAAACATCGTAGTACTCTGGAATTGCAAACTGTGGATTAAACAAAGCCAACCTTGCTCGCCTTGGAGGAGGATGATGAGGAGGAAGAGGAGGCCACGGGCGGAGGGGTGCATGTGGGACGGGACGAGGAGGGGTGAGACGGCCGGGGGTGAGACGAGGAGCAGGAGGAGGGGTGAGACGGCCGGGGGTGAGACAAGGAGCATGAGGAGGATGAGGAGGAAGAGGAGGCAGCGGGCGGAGGGGTGCACTTTTTTCCTGTGGGACAAAGAAAAATGTCAAACTTCAATCCCAAGTAAAGAAAATATGTATTTCATGAAACTCTCAATCTAAAAAAGATGCATTGGTCGAAAGAGCAAGTCAAGTCAAGTCAAGTTTATTTGTATAGCCCTAATTCACAAGCATGTCTCAGAGGGCTTCAGAGAGAATATGTCTAGCTAAATATAGCTGACAAGCAACGCTTTAAGGGAACGGGAGGGAATTGCACTTACTGCTAACACTCTTGGAGCGTTTCCTCAGACACCTCATAATGCACCTCTGCATCTCCCTCAGTGTAGAGGGCTGAAACGTTTTGAAGTCCACCATAATCTCCTCTGGGCTTATTTGCAAAGGGGTCTCCCGGGCCTCAATGATGGCCACCACCTCCCACAGCTTGTCAGCAGGCACCTTCATCATGTCCATACTGATCTGCACCCACTCACGGTAAGACATCGGCTCAGCATGGCCGTTGAAGCTCTCGTCGTCACATGATGAGACACTCCTAAACAGAGTGAAGCGTAATTATCCATATGAAATTATGCAAGTCATGGATTGCAAGAAAAAATTGTTGGGGAAGTAATTCAGTATGAGTCTGAAGTCATCCCTTTAATATTGTATCAATGCAAAGTTAAACTTATCTATTCTGCCCAATAGCAGATTTATAATGTAATTGACATATTTTAGTATATAAGCATGCTTTTGCAGTTTTGTAGTTACAATGTGTAATGTAATGTAATGTAAATGTAATGTAGCTTTCAATGGGGACAGACATGATGTGTGAAATGATTTCAAATGTTGTAAACTGTGATGCAATTTGACCATGTACAGGTATGGAGAAGTGAAGGTACCCATCTCTGACTCAAATACCTGAATTTGCCTCTAGTCTTGACAACCGATGAAACTGTGGCAATAGTGCCATGGTACAAATCAAGAGTTTTGAATGTGTTGGGTTTAAATATCAAACAACTAACCTGCTGGAGGTGTAGCCCGAGTCGTGCGACCAAGGAGAGGAGGCAGAGGAGCCATGAGAGGTGGGGGGCCAGTCCAGGAGCTGAATACTGTAGGAGGTTTGTGCAGAGCAAAAGGGGATGGTCTTGCTCTGACGAATCTGTTCGTAACAGAGGAACAAAAATAAAGACATATATAAGCGATCATTTATCAATACATTTTCACTCGGCCAAGATGCTGCTGTCAAAACAATATCTGCCTCGCTGTAACCAATTGAGTTCAGTTGGCAACAAACAGCAACGAAATGCAAATAAACTGATAATAGCGTGAAGACATGGCTCACATTACACACACGCAAAGAAAAAAAAGGCTAACCGTACGTCTTTGGTAAATGACCTACTGACGCTATTCTAAAAAGGGTGACGACCGTTAACATCAAAGCAATATGCACGAAAGCATATTGCTTTTATGTTAACTCAAAGCAATATGCACGAAAGCATATTGCTTTTATGTTAACGGCCGTTACCCTTTCAGAAACTAGGTCGTTCACGGTTAAATGTAAACATTAACCAGACAATAATTACACTGGTTGTTAGCTACTGCTAGCAAATTAACGTTAACTAGCAAGTTGTACCTGCATGCTAACGTTAGCTTTTTTTTTCTCTCTTTTTACAAACGCTTGTAGCTACAAAATTTGGTAGCAACGTCGAATCTGGCAATGTTAGAAATGTTTGAATCCAGATCTTCCGTGTCAACTGATTTAATTGAGTGTAAGACTTTGCGGTAGCTAGCATTATGTTAATATGGCTAGCGAACTGCGCTGTCTTGAAGTGGTTGACATTTGCCCACTTACTGTTAACGTTAGGTTCTTGTGTTAAATTCTTCCTCCAAATATAACTCGGAAAACATTTCGGAGCTTTGTAAGTTATGTAACCATCAAATGTGCTAGAATTACCTTGCTTGCGAGAAGATCCATCAGTGCGCGGTTATCATGTAGACTGAGTCGACTGAGTAATATAACTGCACTGAACCTGGACGAAACAAGATTCAAACTTGACGGTGAAAATTTGATTGACATCTCATCCTCCAATAAGCAGGTGGCACGGTGGGCGGGGCGCTGGGAGATGAACAGTCATGTGACACTCTTGACCTGGGAAACAGACAGACCCTTCTCACGGGGGCCATTTTGTGTCGAAAAGGCAGGGTAAAAACAGGTGCAAGCAAAACACTAATGAGGGTTTCCAACTCCCATGCTTGGAATGTGGAAACCCTCATTAGTGTTTTGCTTGCACCTGTTTATTCTGCCTTTTTGACACAGAATGCCCCCCCCCCCCCGTGAAAAGGGTCTATTATATCCCCTTTATTTTTTGTGTTTAATGCATTTTGCCCATTGCAGACTGTATTTACAGTATTTGATTTGAGTGTAGGCTATATATCATGTATATGTCCAAGTGAGAAAATGTATTTGATGCTTCTTTTTGTAGAAAAAAAATCACAGGTTATATTTTGTTCTGTATACACTGTATATATTATATTATTATATATATATTATATTAAATCAGAAAAATACAAATTGGTATAAACAAACATTTGGTTTATTTGAAATGTTCATTAAAACGGTTTCATAACAGTATACAGACTGTTTTGTATTTATATTACTGCACAAAAACAAGCTTCCATCTTCAATACAGTATGAAAGTACATTTAAAAAATAAATCTTCAAATAGCACCTTTTCTGTGGCAGGTAAACATGGAGTCATAGAAACAACAACTTTCCCTATAAAAACATTATGTACAATAATAAAACAAAGAATGGAGAGAATAGATAGAGTCCAACTGGAACATTTTTCTTCAGCCTTATTTATGGCTCAAATAAAATTAACATAACTGTAAAAACATCATAAGTAAAATATAAGTCAAAGATAAGACAACATCAAGTGCAGTAAAAAAGATTGTCGGTGTGTGTGTGTGTGTGTGTGTCTGAGTGTCTGCGTGCGTCGAGATACTGTCATCTTTTCAGGAGCCTCCGTTTCTTCATGACAAACCTTACAGCTCTGAATCCTGGTGACTGAAGCAAGAGGACCTGTACAAGGAACAATAATGACACATTTCAGCAAACAAGTCAGAGGTGGCATTTTCATTAGAATGTAAAAATGTATTCATAAATAAATCAATACACTAATTAGCTTGTCATACACAACTGTCAACTGTAGGACTCGCCCAAAGGTGAACTTGAGATTAGACTCAACTTTCAATTCTGACAGCACTTCACCCATTCATTCCCCCAAGTGAAAGAGTGCATCAGTGTGTACATCAGGCCATGTATCTGGAAATACCTTGTCTTTTCAGGAGCCTCCATCTCTCCATTGCAGTCCACCCGTTTCCTCTTCAGAGACAAGTCGGTGGTACGAGGACGACCGTCGGGCGAACCCTCGGAGCATCTGAAATCTACAATGAGACATTTTTACAGAGTGTCCTGCAAATGTATCATTCATTTAATTGTGTCCATGTCAGGGTCGACCAGTGACTTACCTCCTCTCCCATCATTTGCCTGCAATGGACTGTCCAGCACAGGGGGCAACAGTGGCTGAAAGGAGGGAGAAATAAGGTTCATCAGTTGGCCAAAATGCCTCAGCACATGTTCAGCACCGCGGAGAGCTCCACAGTGGAGCAGATAAGCGGAGAATCAGCCAGTGAAATCTGGAGCAGCACACAGGTGAGCAGAGTTTGAATCAGCCGGTGAAGTGGACTATGACAACCCTCTGGGGAGAGAGAGGATAGGCTGCATGCCAACTCTGAGCGAGGCCTGACTCAATGGCCCCAGTCACACAGGGTATTCTGCTAATCACTTTGAATTGAACAAATTAAAATGGTCGTACTAGTAACACTTTACTATAACACTTCACACTATACTATAACACTTTTTAAGGTCTTTGTGAGCAAATGATAAACTTGAGGGACGAGACTCTCGCAATACAACATGCCTTTAAATATTTGAGCATTTGTAAAGAGACACTAATGAAGAACTGCCACAACTTCACTTTTGATTCAGACCAATTCAAATTCTAGATGAGAAAACGACCCTAGTGATGCTTCTGTCTAATCTTTCGGTCCACAATTTGTCAAATTTAAGGCCCAGTTCAGATGCAGCAGTCAGTCGCACTGTACAAATCTTGTAATGTCCATTTGAATGTCACAGACAATTAGTGTAGTTCATCAGAAGTACCTTAAGTCTGCTGGTAGACTGGTGTCGCACAATTCCAGAAGCAGATGTGAGGGGCAGCGCAGACGAATCTGTTGAAGAAATAAAGTAAAGTAAATGACCCATAACACAATATGTGAGGAGCACATCGGTAAAACACAGATACAGACAAATTGTACATTTTCAAAATATTTATAAACCACACACACAGGCGCGCGCGTGCGCGCGCGCACACACACACACACACGCACACACACACACACACACACACACACACACACACACACACACACACACACACACACACACACACACACACACACACCCTCCTCCCCTCTCTTCAACATCTGGAGAGAGGAAGGGAGGGAGAGAGAGAGAAAACGAAAAAAACATTTTAATTGATCATAATTTAGTTGGAGAGAGGAGAGCCTCTCCCAATCAGCAGGGAGAAGTCTTTTCAGTTTGGGTCCCCCTCTTCTTCCTCAGTGTCTGGTTTACCAACAGCACCGGCTGCAGGGTTCATCATAACCTGGGGCCCCGGACCACAGAGGGCCCCCGAAAGCTCAGGGTTTGTATGTACATTCGTAACCTAACTGTAAATTGTATATTGTAGCTATATGTACTATCTCAGCCATCTTCATGCTATGCTATGTCATGTTGTGTCATTATGTCATGTCATGTCATCGTTGTTGCTTGCTGCAGTAGGCTGAAACTGAATTGCCCTTCAAAACTAGTCTGAATCTGAATTCAATAATTGCAGTTGCAGCCGGACGGATTTCCTTGAGGTCCTCCTGGGCAAAGACAAGAGTGAGGCCCCCTGAATCCCAACCCATCCTTTCTACTACTAGGTGCAGCACAACCTTTTCTCTGAAAGAGTCATTTACTTACCAGTCATTTACTCAGAGTACTCGCCGATACCAAATACCCATATGGTTACTACTTAGGTTGCTGGTGTTTTATCATTTCAGATTCTCCCCTCCTCTCTTCAGAGTTCACACCTCAAACCTCACATGCAGTCTGTTCAAACTGAAATGCAGGAGCGCACACAACAAAAATGATATGATCTTATATAGTCTATTATGCAAACCCAATGAGTCCTCTATAAGTTTTTAGCTCTGTTGCTTCATGCACTTTTTATACCCTTTTTTAAAGTTTTGTTGTGATGCTTTTAAATGTCAATTTCATTCTCTTCTTTTATTCTTTTATTTTCCTGTCAACCATTTTATGTGAAGCACTTTGAATGGCCTCTGTGTATGCAATGTGCTATACAAATAAACTTGACTTGACTTGACTTGATCTCTTGGCAGCGGCTCACTTCACAGATGCTGAGTGTAGCCTCCATGTTAGCCTGCATCGGCCCCCAAATGCACCCCCCACGTTACCATGAAGTAGGAGCTGAACAAGATGAAAGAGTTTAGTTTTGAAGTCAATCATTTCATATTTCTTCTAAATTGATCATAAAGAGGCATAATAGTTGTTTAACACTTTTGTGGGGCGCTCTAAAGTAGTCGCCTATCTTTCCCTAATGATACAGTAATGCCACGTTCCATTTGCACGTCACCTGAACTCGGATTTCCTAGTCTGAAATTCGGGGGAACCATCACCAACCTCAACCTCAAAATCCAAGATGGCAGCTCCTGCATCAACAGTAGTGAAAGCTGTATAGCCCGAATACACTGTTTACTAGCACTTCTGTCTTATTGTGTCTCATTAAAATCAGTTGTACACACAGTACTGTCTAACTTCTATCTGTGGATATGTTGCTGCGGTGTTGTATGCGCAAAATACCGCAAAATAATGCAACCGGTATTGCTAACAATAACTAGCCTGGCTAGAGCTAACCCTGGCTGGTTTTCTGACTGTTTTACTGGAACGCTGTCGACTCACGTGTGACGTCATTCCCAGCTGCATGGGACTTCCAAGTTCAGAGGCAAATGGAATGTCCGCCCTTAGGCAGATTCACAGGGTACTGACTGAGCCGAATGGCAATCACTGGAAGTGCTGGAGGTGGGGAGGGGAGACCAGGTTTGCCCTGGGGGCCACAGCAGGATAATCCAGACCTGCTCTCCTCTCTCTCCCTCCCTCCACAGCAGGATAATCCAGACCTGCTCTCCTCTCTCTTCCTCCCTCCACAGCAGGATAATCCAGACCTGCTCTCCTCTCTCTTCCTCCCTCCACAGCAGGATAATCCAGACCTGCTCTCCCTCTCTCTCTTCCTCCCTCCACAGCATGATAATCCAGACCTGCTCTCCTCTCTCTTCCTCCCTCCACAGCAGGATAATCCAGACCTGCTCTCATCTCTCTCCCTCCCTCCGCAGCAGGATAATCCAGACCTGCTCTGCCTCTCTCTTCCTCCCTCCACAGCATGATAATCCAGACCTGCTCTCCCTCTCTCTCCCTCCCTCCACAGCAGGATAATCCAGACCTGCTCTCCCTCTCTTCCTCCCTCCACAGCATGATAATCCAGACCTGCTCTCCCTCTCTCTTCCTCCCTCCACAGCAGGATAATCCAGACCTGCTCTCCTCTCTCTCCCTCCCTCCGCAGCAGGATAATCCAGACCTGCTCTCCCTCTCTCTTCCTCCCTCCACAGCATGATAATTCAGACCTGCTCTCCTCTCTCTTCCTCCCTCCACAGCATGATAATCCAGACCTGCTCTCCCTCTCTCTTCCTCCCTCCACAGCATGATAATCCAGACCTGCTCTCCTCTCTCTTCCTCCCTCCACAGCAGGATAATCCAGACCTGCTCTCCCTCTCTCTTCCTCCCTCCACAGCATGATAATCCAGACCTGCTCTCCTCTCTCTTCCTCCCTCCACAGCATGATAATCCAGACCTGCTCTCCCTCTCTCTCCCTCCCTCCACAGCAGGATAATCCAGACCTGCTCTCCTCTCTCTCCCTCCCTCCACAGCATGATAATCCAGACCTGCTCTCCTCTCTCTTCCTCCCTCCACAGCAGGATAATCCAGACCTGCTCTCCTCTCTCTTCCTCCCTCCACAGCAGGATAATCCAGACCTGCTCTCCTCTCTCTTCCTCCCTCCACAGCAGGATAATCCAGACCTGCTCTCCTCTCTCTTCCTCCCTCCACAGCAGGATAATCCAGACCTGCTCTCCTCTCTCTTCCTCCCTCCACAGCAGGATAATCCAGACCTGCTCTCCATCTCTCTTCCTCCCTCCACAGCAGGATAATACAGACCTGCTCTCCTCTCTCTTCCTCCCTCCACAGCATGATAATCCAGACCTGCTCTCCCTCTCTCTTCCTCCCTCCACAGCAGGATAATCCAGACCTGCTCTCCTCTCTCTTCCTCCCTCCACAGCAGGATAATCCAGACCTGCTCTCCTCTCTCTTCCTCCCTCCATCCCGTCAGACAGCGTAGAGGAAGGCTGGTCGAGAGGTCAGGATTAACGAGGCTAGCTGCTGCTGTCGTTCTAATCAAACAAACTTATTCTACTCCAATGTTGACAAACAAGGAGCAAAATTCATATAATCCCTGCTGATTGTTTAATGATTAAACCATGCTGGATGGATTAGCTGTCAGAAGAAGAGGGTCATAGTACATACCTGTATAAATCTGCAGCTCCTTTCATGTGTCCTTTCATGTGGTCTGTGCACAACTCAGATCCGGCACCCTCCCTTTGGCGTTAGAAAGTGGTAGATTCAACACAGTTCCAGAAGAGGACAGGTTGTGTTTATGTTGTGACCTTGGGGAGATAGACAATGAAATTCATTTGGTGTTTTATTGTCCTCTGTACGATCACCTGAGACACACAATGTATGAAAAAGTGTTTGATGTTCACCCAGAAGCTTTTTGGTTACAGGATGTGCCTAGACTTGAATTTTTCTTTAATAAGAGAGTCTTTGATATAGCTCAATGTATTAGTAATGCCTGGGAAAGAAGAAAAAATATGCTGTTTGTATACGTTTGTAATGAACATGTACTATTTTTCTATGTGACACTTTGTGTCCTTTTGTTTGTTTTGTTAGTTATCTTACATTCTGGAATACGGAAGTATTGTAAATCTCAGTTTTGTATTTGTCGTGTCTCATATATATATACTGTATATATATATACAGTATATATATATATATATATATATATATATATATATATATATATATATATACATGTGTGTGACCACTCTGTTTCTGTCCTGCGTGTCGACCCATTTATGGCATGGGAGTCGAGATGGATGGAGCACTTCAATATTTATTTGTCGGTCTGTACAGTGGGACACACACAACCAACAGGTCAGCACTACTGCAAGACGATCGACAACTTGCTCCAACCACAGTTTGATGTAGTGTTTCTGTGTGACTTAACATTGTGATCGTATAGTGAATAACAAATCCATAAAAATAACAAAATAAATCTGATAACACAAATAAATTATATTGTTTACCAATTTACAGTAACATTTTATAGCCCAATAATTTGACATGTTTGATAGCTAAATCAAATGTAAACACTACACACATACTGTATAGCCATATCAGTTACAGCAAAACAATGAAATGCAGTTTCAACAGTAGTCAACAGTCTCATCCCCATACTTGAAATGCCCATCGTTTTTTTTTACAAGGAAATCTAATAAACCGTGCAATGCTGCCACCTTCGGTGCACAAAAAGAACTGCAGTCACATTCCACAAACAGAAATGAATGGCTTTTGCCTATTAACGTAGCGAACTAAAACAAAGTGACGATGCTATTTAAAGTACATATTGACATACCTGTACAGTGAGAGATAACACACAACCAGCAGGTCAGCACTACTGCAAGACGATCGGCAACTTGCTCCAACTTTGTTCAAAAGACAGAAAACCCCACATTAACAAGGTAGTTGCACCGCAGGTGCATTACAATGCGTGCGTTTTCATCACGTTTCAATGGGCAGTAATGCATTTTAGCGAACGACCAGCTAACCAAAGTGTGGTCTACCTGAGTTACAGTAAGACACAACGTGATGCTGAGGACTTTTCCACACTGTGTGATGACTTAAATGATAGTTTTGACAGCTTTTACACGGAGCAAGGAGCAGACCAACTCACCCACAGTTTGATGTAGTCTTTCTGTGCGATTGACCACAATGCACCTGTGTATATTGCGAAACAAAAGCCTTGGCTATCCACTAGGTGGTGCATTGTTCATTAAAGAATTACCCTTCTGGCTGGTTGTCCCAAATTAAGCATGAATTCAACAACATACTAAACATTATTATAAACATTACTTAGCACTATTATTTACACCGTTACACACACACACACACACACACACACACACACACACACACACACACACACACACACACACACACACACATACATAATATATATATATATATATATATATATATATATATATATATATATATATATATATATATATATATATATATATATATATATATATATATATATATATATATATATATATATATATATTCCTGGTTGCCATGGAGAATGTTTTAAAATAAATTGTGATATCCGATGAGATTTTCTTTTTTCTTCCCAAAATGCCTCTGCTAAGAAGGGACAGCCTGCAATGTCCCAGTGTGGTAAACTGACAGAGAAGAGACTAGAAAGACACACTGATGGAGGAGAGAGAGAATAGGAAAGCTGTACAGTGCCAAGTTATGTATATATACAAACTTTACATGAGGAGTGTCTCCAAAAGCCATATCTTGATAACGGATTTTGTCTATTATTGTACTGTACAGGACTCAGCCCTAAATGTATTATTATAATAATGATAATATTATAATCTTCCGTTTGTATTACTATAATGAAGACACTTAAGCTCGGAGGATTATTAATTATTTATTTTCAGTAAATCTCACCATAACTTGTCCTAAAAACTTAAGCCGAGTTTTTGTTGCCTATAAATTAAATTCATCTATGTACTGCATGAACGAGAATCATGTCAAACGGACACAGAAGGCATTGGGACATGACAGCGACGTCTTTGTCACTGATTATTGTTAATAATATTACTTTTAAGGAGAAATATACTCCTTGTTTTTTCCTGCAAAGTGTTGAACACTAAAAAAACAAACCAACATAAAAATGTTATGATATTTTTAAAAGGTGACAGAAACAAAAGTAAGCTGTCAGCTCAATATCATGTATTTTTTTTCCTTTCAAATAAGAAATGGTTCCGTTTTGTGATAGCAGTCATGGTATGATGCTTGTACTTGTATTTGTGTGTTTTGTGTGATTTGTTTAGTTATTTTTAGACAATCACAAAATAAGATGCAAGCATTGTAAATGGCAGACTGGCGGACATTTTGTGATGTGTACAGTTTATCAAAAACTTCTTCCACTCGTTAAAAGTTTGTAATTATGATTATTCAGTCATGAAAAATGCTGTTGGTTTTTACTTTTTGTTTTATATTATATTTGTTTTTTGTTTTTGTTTTTTAATAAAAAGTACTACATTATTGTGAATACAATTTTTGTTGTTATGCTTTGAAGATTAAGACTCCAGAGACCGTGAATAACAAACGGTATTAATTCCTTTTCTCCAATCATAACATGTAATCTAATTTAACATAGTTACAGCAAATCATTAACTGTTTACACAGTAAAACTAAACATGCATTCTAATATTACATTGAATGATTGAGAGTGAATTGTATCGATAATAGACAAAACCCATCCTGTATAGTGAGTTTGGATATATTATACAATATTTTTGTCCACATAGAGACAGAGCATGTGTGGGAACGCCCACAAAATGTTAAACGGCTGGCGTGCAAGTGGGGTAAAACCGCCGATATATCTCATGGGCTGATTCACCAAAAGACGGTGCTGCGGCTCTAAACTACATGTTTGGGGGTTCTAGAGCAGAACACAAGACGTCTGCTCAGATGTGCGTTTACTGCGGTGGTTAAATCCCCGATCGTGTCTGCCTGGGCTGGGCTATCAGCTAAATTCTAACTTTGCTGAATGGATAGAACGGGGGAATTGACCCCGCCCCCAGGCTAACCCAGCGTCTATTGTGGGCGTTCCTAGAGCCTGTATGGGCGTTCCTGGACATGCGGACATCACTGAGATGAACCTATAGAGTTGTCAGCTTGGTGGATGTGTCTGGAATGAATGGCATCCAGCTTCTACCCACTCCAGGTATAAATACCACCAGCTTTCTATCTCAACACTTTTGGGGGCATTTTTTGCCTTTATCAACAAATAGTAAACATGGTGTCCCCCAGTGATGTAGTGCAGTAACAGAGTCAACATGGACAGATGGAGATCCATAGCCCCCCCCGGGGGTGGACAAAAAGTGTTAAAATAGACAGTGAGCAGCCTCCCAACCCAGTTGACCTCATCCTGTAATAATAATAAAAGATAAAGCAAACCCTGCACTGCCCCGCAGATTTTAAATATTTTATTTTGAAGGAATAATCGTGCCTTGCCAGGAAACCAGAAATTACACAAATGTAGCATTTTTGCCACTTCACACTCATAAGATGAGGAGGAAAACAAAATGTCACATGGCTATGACAGGTACAAAAACGTGCTCTGTGATTGGCTCGCATCACTTGCCACCAAACATCACTGCACAGGGCATTTCAATCACAATCACACAAAAAATGATTCTGGACACAAATCAGGGCAAAAAGTTTCATTTAATTAACAAAAACATTACAAATTACATTCATTATAAAAAATTGTACACCAGTTGAAAAATGTAAATTTGATTAAAAATTGCCAATAGAATTGATTAAAATCAAATACAATAACAATATATACAAACACAAATACAAAATGACAATATAAAATGTATTACAATCTAATAAAATAAACTATTTACAGTGACAAAATCAGCTCCTGCATCAACAGTAGTGAAAGCTGTATAACCCTAATACACTGTTTACTAGCACTTCTGTCTTATTGTGTCTCATTCAAATCAGTTGTACACACAGTACTGTAAAAATCACCAGTTTAAGTTTTTTTGTACTCCCGAGGAAAACAAGGAAGCCGTTGAGAATTGGCGAGAAGAAAAATGTATTTCTGTCATTTAAACAAATCTTTTTGTAGAAGCAATTCTTGTATCCATAAGTCAAAGACATCAAAGCTCATCTTCTCATTGCTATTCGCATTGATGTAAGAACATCAGACTGCGTGAAAGCCGAGTGTTCAGTCAGAGTTGAGGCAGAGGCAGACACCCTGCAGCACCCAGTGGGAGATGTGCTGGGTGGTGAACAGGTCCGCCTCAAACACCAACCCCACGCCCATAGCATTCCTCCACATGGACGTTGTGTACACTGGTGTCCGCAACGTATTCTGTCCTTTGAGGCGGCGTGTCTCTATGGGGATAACCTTGAGTATGGCCAGTGGGACGAGCACATCTTTGGGTTGACTCTTTATGAGACAGCCCTTCTCCATGTCCCAGTCTGCTCCCTCCAGATGCAGGCCTGACACAAAGCAGCCCTGTCCAGGTCTGTCACTGACTTGGTGGTCAGTGTGGTATGAGGTGACCTCTGTGTAGAGCGTGGAGCCATCCAGAGGCCAGCTGTTCTTCCTGCAGGTGGCTTGAACCAGAGCAGTCAGGTAGGACCCAGGGATGTGGAGGCCTGACAGCCACATTACATTCGACTTGCCCTCATCCACACAGGACCTGTACGGTTCATAGCGCCTCTTGAAATGAATCATCCAGTTGCCCAGGGACTTGAGAGTGTTGGGCGCCAGCTTCCTCCAGATGGCAGGGATGTGACCGTTAAAGACGGGCCCGGGCAACCTGGTCCAGCTCGCTGCTCATACCCACCTCACCAGCCAAGGCCCTCTGCAGCTCAGCCAGAGAGTGTTGCATACAGACCACCAGTTTGTTGAAGCGCTCCAGCTCCTGAAGCAGCACCACCGAGGTGGGGGAGATGTCCTGGCCAAACCGCTTTCGAATTTACGTCCATGTCAAACACTTTGGGCAGCTTGTTCTGGATGTCCTGGGCCACTTGGCGGATGTACTCGTCTCTACTGATGCTTCCACCGGACTCACCAGTCTGAGGCTGCAGCTCTAATAGATGGGTCCACATGTCTCTAGCTGCCGGTGTGTAGTATCCTATCTCCGCATTGGAATGCAAACCCAATACTTCTGGTGTGTTTGCCAAGGGTAGGGTCTCAATCTCATCCACATACAGAGGTCTGCAGAAGCTTTTTGCTGCTTCTCTCTGGCGTTTATGGCAGATTGCAAAGCAATGTATGTGGGGATACCTCCGCCTACTGTGGCGGAGTGTGTAGCATAGCTAGCATGACAACAACACATAGCTTACATAACTATTATCATTTAGATTATATTTAGTAAATCTGTATCATAAAGAAACTAACTGATGATACTTATGTTTCACTGTTTATCACCAGTATTCCCTCAGCCCTCACTCCCTTCAGTCTCACCTACCACACAGTGTCTCCCTTTCCATAGCAAATTTACTACACTGTAATAATACAAGGACTACATTTTCTTTACTATTACATTCCTCACATTTATCTGAAGCACCCATATGTCCAATTCTAACAACTGTATCCCTTCCTTTGCTATCCACATCCATCCAATCCTTTGCCATGATGATGCATGGTGCAGTCCCTCTTCTACCCTCCAGTGTTGTGTTGCCTGTCTGTCTGTCTGTCTGTCTGTCTGTCTATCTATCTATCTATCTATCTATCTACTGTATCTATCTATCTATCTATCTATCTATCTATCTATCTATCTATTGTATCTATCGAATTATCTATCTATCTGTCTATCTATCTATCTACAGCATATAATTGTGAAATGACAGTAGTGATTCAGCAGTAGTTGAACTCACTCAGCAAATGTAGGCCTACACATACATGGCTGCCTGCTATAAGTTTTCCTCCACGTC
>NC_139643.1:23458656-23546156 GCF_964638095.1 Poromitra crassiceps | reverse complement strand
AGTCCACCATAATCTCCTCTGGGCTTATTTGCAAAGGGGTCTCCCGGGCCTCAATGATTTCCACCACCTCCCACAGCTTGTCAGCAGGCACCTTCATCATGTCCAAACTGATGTGCAACATCTCACGGTAAGACATCGGCTCATCCACATCAGCAGGAGGAATGACTGTCACTGTCTCCTGGAACACGACCTCCGACACAATCTCCTCCTTAGGCCGTGAAGACATAGAGGCTGTTTCAGCATGGCCGTTGAAGCTCTCGTCGTCACATGGGACACTCCTAAACAGAGTGAAGCATAATTATCCATATGAAATTATGCAAGTCATGGATTGCAAGAAAAAATTGTTGGGGAAGTAATTCAGTATGAGTCTGAAGTCATCCCTTTAATTTTGTATCAATGCAAAGTTAAACTTATCTATTCTGCCCAATAGCAGATTTATAATGTAATTGACATATTTTAGTATATAAGCATGCTTTTGCAGTTTTGTAGTTACAATGTGTAATGTAATGTAATGTAAATGTAATGTAGCTTTCAATGGGGACAGACATGATGTGTGAAATGATTTCAAATGTTGTAAACTGTGATGCAATTTGACCATGTACAGGTATGGAGAAGTGAAGGTACCCATCTCTGACTCAAATACCTGAATTTGCCTCTAGTCTTGACAACCGATGAAACTGTGGCAATAGTGCCATGGTACAAATCAAGAGTTTTGAATGTGTTGGGTTTAAATATCAAACAACTAACCTGCTGGAGGTGTAGCCCGAGTCGTGTGACCAAGGAGAGGAGGCAGAGGAGCCATGAGAGGTGGGGGGCCAGTCCAGGAGCTGAAGACTGTAGGAGGTTTGTGCAGAGCAAAAGGGGATGGTCTTGCTCTGACGATTCCGTTTCTAACAGAGAGAAACAAAAATAAAGACATATATAAGCGATCATTTATCAATACATTTTCACTCGGCCAAGATGCTGCTGTCAAAATTGCTGCCTCACTGTAACCAGTGAGTTCAGTTAGCAACAAACAGCAACGAAATGCAAATAAACTGATAATAGCGTGAAGACATGGCTCACATTACACACACGCAACGAGAAAAAAAGGCTAACCGTACGTCTTTGGTAAATGACCTACTGATGCTAATTTCTAAAAGGGTGACGACCGTTAACATCAAAGCAATATGCACGAAAGCATATTGCTTTTATGTTAATGGCCGTTACCCTTTTAGAAACTAGGTCGTTTACCAAATACGTACGGTTAAAAGTAAACATTAACCAGACAATAATTACACTGGTTGTTAGCTACTGCTAGCAAATTAACGTTATCTAGCAAGTTGTACCTGCATGCTAACGTTAGCTTTTTTTTCTCTCTTTTTACAAACGCTTGTAGCTACAAAATTTGGTAGCAACGTCGAATCTGGAAATGTTATAAATGTTTGAATCCAGATCTTCCGTGTCAACTGATTTAATTGAGTGTAAGACTTTGGGGTAGCTAGCGTTATGTTAATATTGCTAGCCAACTGCGCTGTCGAAGTGGTTGACATTTGCCCACTTACTGAAGTTAACGTTAGGTTCTTCAATTCTTCCTCCAAATATAACTCGGAAAACATTTCGGAGCTTTGTAAGTTATGTAACCATCAAATGTGCTAGCATTACCTTGCTTGCGAGAAGATCCATCTGTGCGCGGTTATCCTGTAGACTGAGTCGACTGAGTAATAATAACTGCACTGAACCTGGACGAAACAAGATTCAAACTTGACGGTGAAAATTTGATTGACATCTCATCCTCCAATAAGCAGGTGGCAGGGTGGGCGGGGCGCTGGTAGATGAACAGTCATGTGACACTCTTGACCTGGGAAACAGACAGACCCTTCTCACGGGGGCCATTTTGTGTCGAAAAGGCAGGGTAAACACAGGTGCAAGCAAACACTAATGAGGGTTTCCAACTCCCATGCTTGGAATGTGGAAACCCTCATTAGTGTTTTGCTTGCACTTGTGTTTATTCTGCCTTTTCGACACAGAATGCCCCCCCCCCCCCCCCCCCCCCGTGAAAAGGGTCTATTATATCCCCCCAATGATCCCCCCCTTTATTTTTTGTGGTGTTGTTTTTTGTGTTTAATGCATTTTGCCTATTGCAGACTGTATTTACAGTATTTGATTTGAGTGTAGGCTATATATCATGTATATGTCCAAGTGAGAAAATGTATTTGATGCTTCTTTTTGTAGAAAAAAAATCACAGGTTATATTTTGTTCTGTATACACTGTATATATTATATTATATTATTATATTATATTATATCTGTATATATTTTGTAATGCATGTTACACTGTATAGGCTATAAATTTGAATTACATTTTTGTTTAATCAATAAACGATGTGTGCATACAGTATGAGGGTCCTTGACATGAAAAGACTGGACTTGGTTTGCACTCTGGATTTTGCAACCTTTATTTGCTATCAGAACTCTGATAGTGACTTACAGAGCAGATTTTTTAGCATTTTGAGCACGTCTGGGCATACTGCTTTCAGCTGCTAAACTCAAAGTAATGAATTGTCATCAAAACAAAGAATTAGGAGACATCAAGTTGTCAAACTGTCCCATAACCAGAAGGTTACAGGTTCATAAGCAGCCATGTGTACGCAAGTGTCTCGACCTGCTTATGGTAGGTCACTCTGAATAAGAGCATTGGCTAAAGATACAGTATGTAAATGTATTTAATTATCGCTAACTAAAATCAGAAAAATACAAATTGGTATAATCAAACATTTGGTTTATTTGAAATGTTCATTAAAACGGTTTCATAACAGTATACAGACTGTTTTGTATTCATATTACTGCACAAAAACAAGCTTCCATCTTCAATACAGTATGAAAGTACTTTTTTTTTTTTCTTTTTTTTTTGAAATAGCACATTTTCTGTGGCAGGTAAACATGGAGTCATAGAAACACAACAACTTTCCCTATAAAAACATTATGTGCAATAATAAAACAAAGAATGGGGAGAATAGAGTCCAACTGGAACATTTTTCTTCAGCCTTATTTATGGCTCAAATAAAATTAACATAACTGTAAAAACATCATAAGTAAAATATAAGTCAAAGATAAGACAACATCAAGTGCAGTAAAAAAGATTGTCACTGTGTGTGTGTGTGTGTGTGTGTGTGTCTGAGTGTCTGCGTGCGTCGAGATACTGTCATCTTTTCAGGAGCCTCCGTCTCTTCATGGCAACCTTACAGCTCTGAATCCTGGTGTCTGAAGCAAGAGGACCTGTACAAGGAACAATAATGACACATTTCAGCAAACAAGTCAGAGGTGGCATTTTCATTAGAATGTATAAATGTATTCATAAATAAATCAATACACTAATTAGCTTGTCATACACAACTGTCAACTGTAGGACTCACCCAAAGGTGAACTTGAGATTAGACTCAACTTTCAATTGTGACAGCACCATTCATTCCCCCAAGTGAAAGAGTGCATCAGTGTGTACATCAGGCCATGTATCTGGAAATGCCTTCTCTTTTCAGGAGCCTCCATCTCTCCATTGCAGTCCACCCGTTTCCTCTTCAGAGACAAGTCGGTGGTACGAGTACAACCGTCGGGCAAACCCTCGGAGCATCTGAAATCTACAATGAGACATTTTTACAGAGTGTCCTGCAAATGTATCATTCATTTAATTTGGTCCATGTCAGGGTCGTCCAGTGACTTACCTCCTCTCCCATCATTTGCCTGCAATGGACTGTCCAGCACAGGGGGCAACAGTGGCTGAAAGGAGGGAGAAATAAGGTTAATCAGTGGCCAAAATGCCTCAGCACATGTTCAGCACCGCGGAGAGCTCCACGGTGGAGCAGATAAGCGGAGAATCAGCCAGTGAAATCTGGAGCAGCACACAGGTGAGCAGAGTTTGAATCAGCCGGTGAAGTGGACTATGACCACCCTCTGGGGAGAGAGAGGATAGGCTGCATGCCAACTCTGAGCGAGGCCTGACTCAATGGCCCTAGTCACACAGGGTATTCTGCTAGTCACTTTGAATTGAACAAATTAAAATGGTCGTACTAGTAACACTTTACTATAACACTTCACACTATACTATAACACTTTTTAAAGTCTTTGTGAGCAAATGATAAACTTGAGGGACGAGACTCTCGCAATACAACATGCCTTTAAATATTTGAGCATTTGTAAAGAGACACTAATGAAGAACTGCCACAACTTCACTTTTGATTCAGACCAATTCAAATTCTAGATGAGAAAACGACCCTAGTGATGCTTCTGTCTAATCTTTCGGTCCACAATTTGTCAAATTTAAGGCCCAGTTCAGATGCAGCAGTCAGTCGCACTGTACAAATCTTGTAATGTCCATTTGAATGTCACAGACAATTAGTGTAGTTCATCAGAAGTACCTTAAGTCTGCTGTTAGACTGGTGTCGCACAATTCCAGAAGCAGATGTGAGGGGCAGCGCAGACGAATCTGTTGAAGAAATAAAGTAAAGTAAATTACCCTTAACACAATATGTGAGGAGCACATCGGTAAAACACAGATACAGACAAATTGTACGCATGCACGCATGCGCACGCGCACACACACACACACACACACACACACACACACACACACACACACACACACACACACACACACACACACACACACACACACACACACACACACACACACACACACACCTCCTCCCCTCTCTTCAACATTTGGAGAGAGGAAGGCAGGGGGAGAGAGAGAGAAAATAAAAAAAGCATTTTAATTGATCATAATTTAGTTGGAGAGAGGAGAGCCTCTCCCAATCAGCAGGGAGAAGTCTTTTCAGTTTGGGTCCCCCTCTTCTTCCTCAGTGTCTGGTTTACCAACAGCACCGGCTGCAGGGTTCATCATAACCTGGGGCCCCAGACCACAGAGGGCCCCCGAAAGCTCAGGGTTTGTATGTACATTCGTAACCTAACTGTAAATTGTATATTGTAGCTATATGTACTATCTCAGCCATCTTCATGCTATGCTATGTCATGTTGTGTCATTATGTCATGTCATGTCATCGTTGTTGCTCGCTGCTTGCCTGTGAGCTTTTTTTTATAGTGTTGATTTGGTACAGTAGGCTGAAACTGAATTGCCCTTCAAAACTAGTCTGAATCTGAATTCAATAATTGCAGTTGCAGCCGGACGGATTTCCTTGAGGTCCTCCTGGGCAAAGACAAGAGTGAGGCCCCCTGAATCCCAACCCATCCTTTCTACTACTAGGTGCAGCACAACCTTTTCTCTGAAAGAGTCATTTACTTACCAGTCATTTACTCAGAGTACTCGCCGACACCAAATACCCATATGGTTACTACTTAGGTTGCCGGTGTTTTATCATTTCAGATTCTCCCCTCCTCTCTTCAGAGTTCACACCTCAAACCTCCCATGCAGTCTGTTCAAACTGAAATGCAGGAGCGCACACAACAAAAATGATATGATCTTATATAGTCTATTATGCAAACCCAATGAGTCCTCTATAAGTTTTTAGCTCTTTTTGCAACTGCTGCGCCTGTTGCTTCATGCACTTTTTATACTCTTTTTTAAAGTTTTGTTGTGATGCTTTTAAATGTCCATTTTATTCTCTTCTTTTATTTTCCTGTCAACCATTTTATGTGAAGCACTTTGAATGGCCTCTGTGTATGAAATGTGCTATACAAATAAACTTGACGTGACTTGACTTGATCTCTTGGCATCGGCTCACTTCACAGATGCTGAGTGTAGCCTCCATGTTAGCCTGCATCGGTCCCCAAATGCACCCCCCACGTTACCATGAAGTAGGAGCTGAACAAGATGCAAGAGTTTAGTTTTGAAGTCAATCATTTCATATTTCTTCTAAATTGATCATAAAGAGGCATAATAGTTGTTTAACACTTTTGTGGGGCGCTCTAAAGTAGTCGCCTATCTTTCCCTAATGATACAGTAATGCCGTGTTCCATTTGCACGTCACCTGAACTCGGATCTCCTAGTCTGAAATTCGGGGGAACCTCACCAACCTCGACCTCAAAATCCAAGATGGCAGCTCCTGCATCAACAGTAGTGAAAGCTGTATAGCCCGAATACACTGTTTACTAGCACTTCTGTCTGATTGTGTCTCATTCAAATCAGTTGTACACACAGTACTGTCTAACTTCTATCTGTGGATATGTTGCTATGGTGTTTGTATGCGCAAAATACCGCAAAATAATGCAACCGGTATTGCTAACAATAACTAGCCTGGCTAGAGCTAACCCTGGCTGGTTTTCTGACTGTTTTACTGGAACGCTGTCAACTCATGTGTGACGTCATTCCCAGCTGCATGGGACTTCCAAGTTCCGAGGCAAATGGAATGTCCGCCCTTAGGCAGATTCACAGGGTACTGACTGAGCCGAATGGCAATCACTGGAAGTGCTGGAGGTGAGGAAGGGGAGACCAGGTTTGCCCTGGGGGCCACAGCATGATAATCCAGACCTGCTCTCCTCTCTCTCCCTCCCTCGTCCCTCCACAGCATGATAATCCAGACCTGCTCTCCTCTCTCTTCCTCCCTCCACAGCAGGATAATCCAGACCTGCTCTCCTCTCTCTTCCTCCCTCCACAGCAGGATAATCCAGACCTGCTCTCTCTCTCTTCCTCCCTCCACAGCATGATAATCCAGACCTGCTCTCCTCTCTCTTCCTCCCTCCACAGCATGATAATCCAGACCTGCTCTCCTCTCTCTCCCTCCCTCCGCAGCAGGATAATCCAGACCTGCTCTCCTCTCTCTCTTCCTCCCTCCACAGCATGATAATCCAGACCTGCTCTCCTCTCTCTTCCTCCCTCCACAGCATGATAATCCAGACCTGCTCTCCTCTCTCTTCCTCCCTCCACAGCAGGATAATCCAGACCTGCTCTCCTCTCTCTCCCTCCCTCCACAGCAGGATAATGCAGACCTGCTCTCCTCTCTCTTCCTCCCTCCACAGCAGGATAATCCAGACGTGCTCTCCATCTCTCTACCTCCCTCCACAGCATAATCCAGACCTGCTCTCCCTCCCTCCACAGCAGGATAATCCAGACCTGCTCTCCTCTCTCTTCCTCCCTCCACAGCAGGATAATCCAGACCTGCTCTCCCTCTCTTCCTCCCTCCACAGCAGGATAATCCAGACCTGCTCTCCTCTCTCTTCCTCCCTCCACAGCAGGATGATCCAGACGTGCTCTCCATCTCTCTTCCTCCCTCCACAGCATGATAATCCAGACCTGCTCTCCCTCTCTTCCTCCCTCCACAGCAGGATAATCCAGACCTGCTCTCCTCTCTCTTCCTCCCTCCACAGCAGGATAATCCAGACCTGTTCTCCTCTCTCTTCCTCCCTCCATCCCGTCAGACAGCGTAGAGGAAGGCTGGTCGACAGGTCAGGATTAACGAGGCTAGCTGCTGCTGTCGTTCTAATCAAACAAACTTATTCTACTCCAATGTTGACAAACAAGGAGCAAAATTCATATAATCCCTGCTGATTGTTTAATGATTAAACCATGCTGGATGGATTAGCTGTCAGAAGAAGAGGGTCATAGTACATACCTGTATAAATCTGCAGCTCCTTTCATGTGTCCTTTCATGTGGTCTGTGCACAACTCAGATCCGGCACCCTCCCTTTGGCGTTAGAAAGTGGTAGATTCAACACAGTTCCAGAAGAGGACAGGTTGTGTTTATGTTGTGACCTTGGGGAGATAGACAATGAAATTCATTTGGTGTTTTATTGTCCTCTGTACGATCACCTGAGACACACAATGTATGAAAAAGTGTTTGATGTTGTTCACCCAGAAGCTTTTTGGTTACAGGATGTGCCTAGACTTGAATTTTTCTTTCATAAGAGAGTCTTTGATATAGCTCAATGTATTAGTAATGCCTGGGAAAGAAGAAGAAATATGCTGTTTGTATACGTTTGTAATGAACATGTACTATTTTTCTATATGACACTTTGTGTCCTTTTGTTTGTTTTGTTTGTTATCTTACATTCTGGAATACGGAAGTATTGTAAATCTCAGTTTTGTATTTGTCGTGTCTCATATATATATACTGTATATATATATACAGTATATATATATATATATATATATATACATGTGTGTGACCACTCTGTTTCTGTCCTGCGTGTCGACCCATTTATGGCATGGGAGTCGAGATGGATGGAGCACTTCAATATTTATTTGTCGGTCTGTACAGTGGGACACACACAACCAACAGGTCAGCACTACTGCAAGACGATCGACAACTTGCTCCAACCACAGTTTGATATAGTCTTTCTGTGTGACTTAACATTGTGATCGTATAGTGAATGACAAATCCATAAAAATAACAAAATAAATCTGATAACACAAATAAATTATATTGTTTACCAATTTACAGTAACATTTTATAGCCCAATAATTTGACATGTTTGATAGCTAAATCAAATGTAAACACTCCACACATACTGTATAGCCATATCAGTTACAGCAAAACAATGAAATGCAGTTTCAACAGTAGTCAACAGTCTCATCCCCATACTTGAAATGCCCATCGTTTTTTTTTACAAGGAAATCTAATAAATCGTGCAATGCTGCCACCTTCGGTGCACAAAAAGAACTGCAGTCACATTCCACAAACAGAAATGAATGGCTTTTGCCTATTAACGTAGCGAACTAAAACAAAGTGACGATGCTATTTAAAGTACATATTGACATACCTGTACAGTGAGAGATAACACACAACCAGCAGGTCAGCACTACTGCAAGACGATCGGCAACTTGCTCCAACTTTGTTCAAAAGACAGAAAACCCCACATTAACAAGCTAGTTGCACCGCAGGTGCATTACAATGCGTGCGTTTTCATCACGTTTCAATCGGCAGTAATGCATTTTAGCGAACGATCAGCTAACCAAAGTGTGGTCTACCTGAGTAAAAGTAAGACATAACGTGATGCTGATGACTTTTCCACACTGTGTGATGACTTAAATGATAGTTTTGACAGCTTTTACACGGAGCAAGGAGCAGACCAACTCACCCACAGTTTGATGTAGTCTTTCTGTGCGATTGACCATGACCACAATGCACCTGTGTATATTGCGAAACAAAAGCCTTGGCTATCCACTAGGTGGTGCATTGTTCATTAAAGAATTACCCTTCTGGCTGGTTGTCCCAAATTAAACATGAATTTAACAACATACTAAACATTATTATAAACATTACTTAGCACTATTATTTACACCGTTACACACACACACACACACACACACACACACACACACACACACACACACACACACACACACACATAATATATATATATATATATATATATATATATATATATATATATATATATATATATATATATATATATATATATATATATATATATATATATATATATATATAATATATATATATATATATATATATATATATATATATATAATATATATATATATATATATATATAATATATATATATATATATATATATATATATATATATATATATATATATATATATATATATATATATATATATATATATATATATATATATATATATATATATATATATATATATAATATATATATATATATATATATATATATATATATATATATATACATATATATATATATATATATGTTCCTGGTTGCCATGGAGAATGTTTTAAAATAAATTGTGATATCCGATGAGATTTTCTTTTTTCTTCCCAAAATGCCTCTGCTAAGAAGGGACAGCCTGCAATGTCCCAGTGTGGTAAACTGACAGAGAAGAGACTAGAAAGACACACTGATGGAGGAGAGAGAGAATAGGAAAGCTGTACAGTGCCAAGTTATGTATATATACAAACTTTACATGAGGAGTGTCTCCAAAAGCCATATCTTGATAACGGATTTTGTCTATTATTGTACTGTACAGGACTCAGCCCTAAATGTATTATTATAATAATGATAATATTATAATTTCTTCCGTTTGTATTACTATAATGAAGACACTTAAGCTCGGAGGATTATTATTTATTTATTTTCAGTAAATCTCACCATAACTTGTCCTAAAAACTTAAGCCGAGTTTTTGTTGCCTATAAATTAAATTCATCTATGTACTGCATGAACTAGAATCATGTCAAACGGACACAGAAGGCATTGGGACATGACAGCGACGTCTTTGTCACTGATTATTGTTAATAATATTACTTTTAAGGAGAAATATACTCCTTGTTTTTTGCTGCAAAGTGTTGAACACTAAAAAAACAAACCAACATAAAAATGTTATGATATTTTTAAAAGGTGACAGAAACAAAAGTAAGCTGTCAGCTCAATATCATGTATTTTTTTTCCTTTCAAATAAGAAATGGTTCCGTTTTGTGATAGCAGTCATGGTATGATGCTTGTACTTGTATTTGTGTGTTTTGTGTGATTTGTTTAGTTATTTTTAGACAATCACAAAATAAGATGCAAGCATTTAAATGGCAGACTGGCGGACATTTTGTGATGTGTACAGTTTATCAAAAACTTCTTCCACTCGTTAAAAGTTTGTAATTATGATTATTCAGTCATGAAAAATGCTGTTGGTTTTTACTTTTTGTTTTATATTATATTTGTTTTTTGTTTTTGTTTTTTAATAAAAAGTACTACATTATTGTGAATACAATTTTTGTTGTTATGCTTTGAAGATTAAGACTCCAGAGACCGTGAATAACAAACGGTATTAATTCCTTTTCTCCAATCATAACATGTAATCTAATTTAACATAGTTACAGCAAATCATTAACTGTTTACACAGTAAAACTAAACATGCATTCTAATATTACATTGAATGATTGAGAGTGAATTGTATCGATAATAGA
Source organism: Poromitra crassiceps (assembly GCF_964638095.1). Lineage (NCBI taxonomy): Eukaryota > Metazoa > Chordata > Actinopteri > Beryciformes > Melamphaidae > Poromitra > Poromitra crassiceps. Next base: position 23,535,324 of record NC_139643.1, on the reverse strand, counting down.
CAAAACCCATCCTGTATAGTGAGTTTGGATATATTATACAATATTTTTGTCCACATAGAGACAGAGCATGTGTGGGAACGCCCACAAAATGTTAAACGGCTGGCGTGCAAGTGGGGTAAAACCGCCGATATATCTCATGGGCTGATTCACCAAAAGACGGTGCTGCGGCTCTAAACTACATGTTTGGGGGTTCTAGAGCAGAACACAAGACGTCTGCTCAGATGTGCGTTTACTGCGGTGGTTAAATCCCCGATCGTGTCTGCCTGGGCTGGGCTATCAGCTAAATTCTAACTTTGCTGAATGGATAGAACGGGGGAATTGACCCCGGCCCCAGGCTAACCCAGCGTCTATTGTGGGCGTTCCTAGAGCCTGTATGGGCGTTCCTGGACATGCGGACATCACTGAGATGAACCTATAGAGTTGTCAGCTTGGTGGATGTGTCTGGAATGAATGGCATCCAGCTTCTACCCACTCCAGGTATAAATACCACCACCTTTCTATCTCAACACTTTTGGGGGCATTTTTTGCCTTTATCAACAAATAGTAAACATGGTGTCCCCCAGTGATGTAGTGCAGTAACAGAGTCAACATGGACAGATGGAGATCCATAGCCCCCCCCGGGGGTGGACAAAAAGTGTTAAAATAGACAGTGAGCAGCCTCCCAACCCAGTTGACCTCATCCTGTAATAATAATAAAAGATAAATCAAACCCTGCACTGCCCCGCAGATTTTAAATATTTTATTTTGAAGGAATAATCGTGCCTTGCTGGAAACCAGAAATTACACAAATGTAGCATTTTTGCCACTTCACACTCATAAGATGAGGAGGAAAACAAAATGTCACATGGCCATGACAGGTACAAAAACGTGCTCTGTGATTGGCTCGCATCACTTGCCACCAAACATCACTGCACAGGGCATTTCAATCACAATCACACAAAAAATGATTCTGGACACAAATCAGGGCAAAAAGTTTCATTTAATTAACAAAAACATTACAAATTACATTCATTATAAAAAATTGTACACCAGTTGAAAAACGTAAATTTGATTAAAAATTGCCAATAAAATTGATTAAAATCAAATACAATAACAATATATACAAACACAAATACAAAATGACAATATAAAATGTATTACAATCTAATAAAATAAACTATTTACAGTGACAAAATCAGCTCCTGCATCAACAGTAGTGAAAGCTGTATAGCCCTAATACACTGTTTACTAGCACTTCTGTCTTATTGTGTCTCATTCAAATCAGTTGTACACACAGTACTGTAAAAATCACCAGTTTAAGTTTTTTTGTACTCCCGAGGAAAACAAGGAAGCCGTTGAGAATTGGCGAGAAGAAAAATGTATTTCTATCATTTAAACAAATCTTTTTGTAGAAGCAATTCTTGTATCCATAAGTCAAAGACATCAAAGCTCATTTTCTCATTGCTATTCGCATTGATGTAAGAACATCAGACTGCGTGAAAGCCGAGTGTTCAGTCAGAGTTGAGGCAGAGGCAGACACCCTGCAGCACCCAGTGGGAGATGTGCTGGGTGGTGAACAGGTCCGCCTCAAACACCAACCCCACGCCCATAGCATTCCTCCACATGGACGTTGTGTACACTGGCGTTCGCCACGTATTCATTTGAGGCGGCGTGTCTCTATGGGGATAACCTTGAGTATGGCCAGTGGGACGAGCACATCTTTGGGTTGACTCTTTATGAGACAGCCCTTCTCCATGTCCCAGTCTGCTCCCTCCAGATGCAGGCCTGACACAAAGCAGCCCTTTCCAGGTCTGTCACTGACTTGGTGGTCAGTGTGGTATGAGGTGACCTCTGTGTAGAGCGTGGAGCCATCCAGAGGCCAGCTGTTCTTCCTGCAGGTGGCTTGGACCAGAGCAGTCAGGTAGGACCCAGGGATGTGGAGGCCTGACAGCCACATTACATTCGGCTCGCCCTCATCCACACAGGACCTGTACTGTTCATAGCGCCTCTTGAAATGAATCATCCAGTTGCCCAGGGACTTGAGAGTGTCGGGCGCCAGCTTCCTCCTCCTTCCAGCTCGCTGCTCATACCCACCTCACCAGCCAAGGCCCTCTGCAGCTCAGCCAGAGAGTGTTGCATACAGACCACCAGTTTGTTGAAGCGCTCCAGCTCCTGAAGCAGCACCACCGAGGTGGGGGAGATGTCCTGGCCAAACCGCTTTCGAATTTACGTCCATGTCAAACACTTTGGGCAGCTTGTTCTGGATGTCCTGGGCCACTTGGCGGATGTACTCGTCTCTACTGATGCTTCCACCGGACTCACCAGTCTGAGGCTGCAGCTCTAATAGATGGGTGCACATGTCTCTAGCTGCCGGTGTGTAGTATCCTATCTCCGCATTGGAATGCAAACCCAATACTTCTGGTGTGTTTGCCAAGGGTAGGGTCTCAATCTCATCCACATACAGAGGTCTGCAGAAGCTTTTTGCTGCTTCTCTCTGGCATTTATGGCAGATTGCAAAGCAATGTATGTGGGAATACCTCCGCCTACTGTGGCGGAGTGTGTAGCATAGCTAGCATGACAACAACACATAGCTTACATAACTATTATCATTTAGACTATATTTAGTAAATCTGTATCATAAAGAAACTAACTGATGATACTTATGTTTCACTGTTTATCACCAGTATTCCTTCAGCCCTCACTCCCTTCAGTCTCACCTACCACACAGTGTCTCCCTTTCCATAGCAAATTTACTACACTGTAATAATACAAGGACTACATTTTCTTTACTATTACATTCCTCACATTTATCTGAAGCACCCATATGTCCAATTCTAACAACTGTATCCCTTCCTTTGCTATCCACATCCATCCAATCCTTTGCCATGATGATGCATGGTGCAGTCCCTCTTCTACCCTCCAGTGTTGTGTTGCCTGTCTGTCTGTCTGTCTATCTATCTACTGTATCTATCTATCTATCTATCTACTGTATCTATCTATCTATCTATCTATCTATCTATCTATCTATCTATCTATCTATCTATTGTATCTATCGAATTATCTATCTATCTGTCTATCTATCTATCTATCTATCTATCTAACTACAGCATATAATTGTGAAATGACAGTAGTGATTCAGCAGTAGTTGAACTCACTCATCAAATGTAGGCCTACACATACATGGCTGCCTGCTATAAGTTTTCCGCCACGTCTTTATAAATGTTGTAGTTTTAATCTTTAAACATTTTTAATCTCTATCATCTCATCCATGTCTTTCTGCTCCTTAACAGCGATCTGTTATTGGATTGAAGTACAGATAATCCTCATTAATCCAGACATCAACAAACATATTTTGGTGTATCAAATCATTGTTTTAATATATAAAAATGTGTGCACTTTTGTTTTTATCAAAGTCAGTCAATCAACAATATTACAAATCCATTTTAGCTACAATAAAACATTTTTTGCGGCTTAGTCTAGAACAAAAGACATGAAAAGAAAGAAAAAAGTCAAAACGAAATATGAAGAGGAAACAGCAAAACTAAAACTACAAAGTAGATTTTACTGCATTTGTCCATTTATCCTGCGAAAGCTGAGAATTACAGGACATTTCTTGTTTTACAGCAAACCCTGTACCGTACTGGTGGTACTACCTTTTGTACACTAAAACAGTGCAAGAACTGCTAAAAATTTTTTTCAAAACAAATAAATCAATACCAATGGAAATGAAAAAGAAAACAAGTGTGGAGCTTGAAGAAAAAATTACACAGCAGCACATTTGGTTTGACAGTTTGGCATGACAAGTCACCTCAGCCTGTTACTGAATATGTTATAAGAAGCTCACCTGAAACATCAGCGATCATCTGCTCATTTTAGCACATCATTTATTTTTCATTCAAATGACACACTCCTCCTTGTATGCTTGACAATGTAACTCTTTAGACAATGTATGATCACCGCTGTCTATGTCAGCTGACTGCTTATAGAAGCCATGACGCATAAAAGTCCATTCAACATGAATGATATTTGATAGATCGGTGGTTCAATACCCAAAAACTATTGAATAGAAGCCATGTGTACTGGAAATTAAAATGTTTTCTTCTGAATCATCATGTCTCTGTGATATTCAGTGCTTCATTATCAATAGTAAAGCACGATTAGTGAGAGACCGATATAAGTACTTTGAAGCTATGCACAAATACTTGTGTGGACAAAATATTTGGCGATAACCTAAATATCACGTTGAATACCATTCAACACCTCATTTTCACAGTGTCAAATGGTAAGATTTAGATTACAAATGAAATGCAGTCAAATAAATAAATGAAGTCACAAAGGACTCAATCACGACACTGGCTCAAAAAAGGCTGCAATAAGAATCCAGGTTTTCAAGTACCGATCCTTTGAAACAGATCTTTCATAAATAACACTGTGACTCTTTGGACATTGGCATTTGTCTATCTCCTTGTTGTCATCCAAAGTGCAACTATTCCTGTGTTCACACAGACTCAAATATGTTATGTTTATTAATAAGCGGTCATTGTGAAGAAATTGTGTGTAATAAAACCCTACGATTTTGTTTGGCACTTATTGGCAGTGGCTAAGTGCCTGTGCCATGACATGGAGACACAAATCATTCATTAAGGAGGCAAAATAAATGTTCATTTTTCCAACTGCCCCTTTTTCAGTCATCTCCGCACACTAAAATAATTCAAATAATGTTGTAAATGCACCATGATGCATTCATAAAATAGCTACTATCTACAGTAGGTGTCCTTGAGGCTGTTGGCGGGGATCTTGTAATCCACATCCTTGTTGTGGAAGAAGTGAAAGGGTTGGTTCCAGCCAATCTTCTCCTGCACCACGGCATGGAAGAAGGCCAGCACATAGAGCTGGCCTCATCTGGAATACTTCATCTTCATCTTGAAGTCTCGAAGACTTTTGGCCATCAGGGGGCAGATTTCTGTGAGAGAGGGAGAGAGAGAGAGAGAGAGAGAGAGAGAGAGAGAGATGATTAAAGAGATAACTGGAAGGAAACAGTCAAAACACAATTCAGAGCATTTGTTATGTAGTATTTTTTCACTTCTGTTGACTGAGCCTCCCCTGAAACTGTTTGGAGGCCCCCTGGGGAGGCCATCCTCCCACTTTGAAAACCTCTGGTATACGACACACACACACACACACACACACACACACACACACACACACACACACACACACACACACACTTACTTTTGCCCCCCTGTGGCTTGCGTGTATATCCTCGTCCTGTGGGTGCTGCGGGGCGGGACTGGGTGGAGCTCTGAGCAGGTGTGGAGGAGCTGCTGTGCATTATGGGAGCCAGCTGTGATGCAGAGAACAACAGACACTTTCATGTAGATTGCTGTTGTGTAATATTTCATGCTGGGGGGTAAATGTCTGACGTCTTGTTGTAAAATGTCGCAGACCCTCATCATCATTTGACCTCTGGGAAAACACATGAAGTGGGACTTACCCCCCCCAGATTTCTTGCAAAACTGTATTCTACTTGATTTGAAAACTCTGCAGGCAAGATGGCTGTCTATACTCCCTTCTCTTGTGTGTGTTTGTGTGTGTGTGTGTGTGTGTGTGTGTGTGTGTGTGTGTGTGTGTGTGTGTGTGTGTGTGTGTGTGTGTGTGTGTGTGTGTGTGTGTGTGTGTAAAACAATTTGATGATTGTCCCCATCAAATAAATTAATAGAATAAAAAAAATCGATTAAGAGAAATTCATCTTCCTTACCCGTCTGCGTTTCTGTGACTGGGCAGCGGAGCCGGACGCCGGTCTCTTAACGGAGGAAGTGGGAGAGGAGGCGGCGGGCGGAGGTCTGGACAACAACGGCTGAAAGGAGAGGGGAAAAAAAGACTAGTGTTCAGCACATGTTCAGCACCACGGAGAGCTCCAGAGTGGAGCAGGTGAGCAGAGTTTGAATCAGCCAGAGAACTCTGGAGCAGCACACAGGTGAGCGGAGTTTGAATTGGCCAGTGAAGTGGACTATGAAAACCCTCTGGGGGTACAAATACTGTACAAATAGTGTAACACATTACAGAGTACTAAAAGTGTTGCTGTTTGATCAGAAGTACCTCAAGGGAGGTGGTCAAGTCAAGAGCTGTCTGGGCAGGTGCAACAACAGGCCACGGATCTATCAGGAAGAAGAAAGAAAGAAAGTCAAGTCAATTACCATTAACACAATACCGGTATGTGAGGAGCACATCGGTAAAACACTTACAGATGAATGTAGATTGTCAAAATATTTATAAACCACACACACCTACACACACACACACACACACCTACACACCTACACACACACACACACACACACACACACACACTGAGGAGTGCTGAGGAGAGCAGCTAACCTGTTCCTGAATCGCTGTCATCGTCAGAGCTGCTGGTGTCGCTCAGGCGCCCCACTAACCCTAACCCTAGCTGTGTTAACGGCGCCATGGCTTCATCTGTTACACAAAGAGGGAAAGCTGTCATGTTAACGTTAAACAACCCTGAAATACACGTTAGCAAACCTTGTTTTTTGTTTGTTTTTAAAACGTCACCATGTCTGTCAATTGTAACTGTTGTACCTGCTTAAATAAAGGCTAAATAAAATAAAATAAAAAGTTTAATAACCAAGTATTCACCTTATGTAACCCCGCCCACTTGACACGGTTGTGTTACGACTTCCTGTTGAAAACGCTGTTTGTTTCAAACCTAGTCTGACTCAGGCTCTTAGGGGTCTGCACACACCTTAAACCTAGTCTGACTCAGGCTCTTAGGGGTCTGCACACACCTTATAGCCCCTCAGCAGTGTTGACTCAGGCTCTTAGGGGTCTGCACACACCTTATAGCCCCTCAGCAGTGTTGGCCACAGTTAACACAATGAAAACAATAAGTACTGTGCTGTCACAGGAAGTGTAAAAACAACAGGAAGTAATTGGCTGACCCCTGCGTTGGAACATAAGGTGAATTTGGTCCAGGTGAAGTTTAGCTAGATAGCTTATCTCTGTCTTATTTTAAGAGTGGAGGTAGGTGAGCGCAGAGTACTGAGGAGAGCAGCTAACCTGATTCAGAGTCACTGCTATCAGAAGTGCTGGAATCACTGCTGCTGCTGTCACAGCTGCTGCTGCTGCTGCTGCTGCTGCTGCCAGAGCTGCTGCCAGAGCTGCTGCTGTCCTCGTCCTCGCTGTCGCTCAGGCTTGGGAAGTAGCTCGAACCGGACACGGCCTCAACCACCTGCACAGAGTGACATTGTTACATCAATAAGCTTAATTTGCATTTACACAAGGCAATAAAAAAATTATCAAGTCTCATGCAACACTCATACTGTAAATTCAAAAGGCATAATGAGCCCAATCATCTTCCTTACCCGCATTCGTTTCTCCGGTGGGGGAGCAACGGCCGGCGGAGCAGAGGCGGACTCTGGCCTGGTCCTTTTCAAAGGCCTAGCACTGGCCTTGCTCACCTCGGAGGAAGAGGAGGACGCGGGCGGAGGGGTGCATGTGGGACGGGATGAGGAGGGGTGAGACGAGGACGAGGAGACAGACTCTGGCCCCTTCCTGCTTTTATAATATTTAATCAGCCTCGCCCAAGCGTCAGCGTTGTTCAACAAAATACCCTAAAAACAGACAAATCAGAGTTCATTAGTAATCTCTTTCAAATTGAGTATTGAGATTCATTCAGAATAAACATCGTAGTACTCTGGAATTGCAAACTGTGGATTAAACAAAGCCAACCTTGCTCGCCTTGGAGGAGGATGATGAGGAGGAAGAGGAGGCCACGGGCGGAGGGGTGCATGTGGGACGGGACGAGGAGGGGTGAGACGGCCGGGGGTGAGACGAGGAGCAGGAGGAGGGGTGAGACGGCCGGGGGTGAGACAAGGAGGAGGAGGAGGGGTGAGACGGCCGGGGGTGAGACAAGGAGCATGAGGAGGATGAGGAGGAAGAGGAGGCAGCGGGCGGAGGGGTGCACTTTTTTCCTGTGGGACAAAGAAAAATGTCAAACTTCAATCCCAAGTAAAGAAAATATGTATTTCATGAAACTCTCAATCTAAAAAAGATGCATTGGTCGAAAGAGCAAGTCAAGTCAAGTCAAGTTTATTTGTATAGCCCTAATTCACAAGCATGTCTCAGAGGGCTTCAGAGAGAATATGTCTAGCTAAATATAGCTGACAAGCAACGCTTTAAGGGAACGGGAGGGAATTGCACTTACTGCTAACACTCTTGGAGCGTTTCCTCAGACACCTCATAATGCACCTCTGCATCTCCCTCAGTGTAGAGGGCTGAAACGTTTTAAAGTCCACCATAATCTCCTCTGGGCTTATTTGCAAAGGGATCTCCCGGGCCTCAATGATTTCCACCACCTCCCACAGCTTGTCAGCAGGCACCTTCATCATGTCCAAACTGATCTGCAACATCTCACGGTAAGACATCGGCTCATCCACATCAGCAGGAGGAATGACTGTCACTGTCTGCTGGAACACGACCTCCGACACAATCTCCTCCTTAGGCCGTGAAGACATAGAGGCTGTTTCAGCATGGCCGTTGAAGCTCTCGTCGTCACATGGGACACTCCTAAACAGAGTGAAGCGTAATTATCCATATGAAATTATGCAAGTCATGGATTGCAAGAAAAAATTGTTGGGGAAGTAATTCAGTATGAGTCTGAAGTCATCCCTTTAATTTTGTATCAATGCAAAGTTAAACTTATCTATTCTGCCCAATAGCAGATTTATAATGTAATTGACATGTTTTAGTATATAAGCATGCTTTTGCAGTTTTGTAGTTACAATGTGTAATGTAATGTAATGTAAATGTAATGTAGCTTTCAATGGGGACAGACATGATGTGTGAAATGATTTCAAATGTTGTAAACTGTGATGCAATTTGACCATGTACAGGTATGGAGAAGTGAAGGTACCCATCTCTGACTCAAATACCTGAATTTGCCTCTAGTCTTGACAACCGATGAAACTGTGGCAATAGTGCCATGGTACAAATCAAGAGTTTTGAATGTGTTGGGTTTAAATATCAAACAACTAACCTGCTGGAGGTGTAGCCCGAGTCGTGTGACCAAGGAGAGGAGCCATGAGAGGTGGGGGGCCAGTCCAGGAGCTGAAGACTGTAGGAGGTTTGTGCAGAGCAAAAGGGGATGGTCTTGCTCTGACGAATCTGTTTCTAACAGAGGAACAAAAATAAAGACATATATAAGCGATCATTTATCAATACATTTTCACTCGGCCAAGATGCTGCTGTCAAAACAATATTGCTGCCTTGCTGTAACCAATTGAGTTCAGTTGGCAACAAACAGCAACGAAATGCAAATAAACTGATAATAGCGTGAAGACATGGCTCACATTACACACACGCAAAGAAAAAAAAAGGCTAACCGTACATCTTTGGTAAATGACCTACTGACGCTATTCTAAAAAGGGTGACGACGTTAACATCAAAGCAATATGCACGAAAGCATATTGCTTTTATGTTAACTCAAAGCAATATGCACGAAAGCATATTGCTTTTATGTTAACGGCCGTTACCCTTTCAGAAACTAGGTCGTTCACGGTTAAATGTAAACATTAACCAGACAATAATTACACTGGTTGTTAGCTACTGCTAGCAAATTAACGTTAACTAGCAAGTTGTACCTGCATGCTAACGTTAGCTTTTTTTTCTCTCTCTTTTTACAAACGCTTGTAGCTACAAAATTTGGTAGCAACGTCGAATCTGGCAATGTTATAAATGTTTGAATCCAGATCTTCCGTGTCATCTGATTTAATTGAGTGTAAGACTTTGGGGTAGCTAGCATTATGTTAATATTGCTAGCCAACTGCGCTGTCGAAGTGGTTGACATTTGCCCACTTACTGAAGTTAACGTTAGGGTATTGTGTTCAATTCTTCCTCCAAATATAACTCGGAAAACATTTCGGAGCTTTGTAAGTTATGTAACCATCAAATGTGCTAGAATTACCTTGCTTGCGAGAAGATCCATCACTGCGCTGTTATCTGTAGACTGAGTCGACTGAGTAATAATAACTGCACTGAACCTGGACGAAACAAGATTCAAACTTGACGGTGAAAATTTGATTGACATCTCATCCTCCAATAAGCAGGTAGCAGGGTGGGCGGGGCGCTGGGAGATGAACAGTCATGTGACACTCTTGACCTGGGAAACAGACAGACCTTTCTCACGGGGGGCATTTTGTGTCGAAAAGGCAGGGTAAACACAGGTGCAAGCAAAACACTAATGAGGGTTTCCAACTCCCATGCTTGGAATGTGGAAACCCTCATTAGTGTTTTGCTTGCACTTGTGTTTATTCTGCCTTTTCGACACAGAATGCCCCCCCCCCCCCCCCGTGAAAAGGGTCTATTATATCCCCCCAATGATCCCCCCCTTTATTTTTTGTGGTGTTGTTTTTTGTGTTTAATGCATTTTGCCCATTGCAGACTGTATTTACAGTATTTGATGTGAGTGTAGGCTATATATCATGTATATGTCCAAGTGAGAAAATGTATTTGATGCTTCTTTTTGTAGAAAAAAAATCACAGGTTATATTTTGTTCTGTATACACTGTATATATTATATTATATTATATTATATCTGTATATATTTTGTAATGCATGTTACACCGCAATGGAAATAAGCCAATGGCTTTATTGTGTTTTTATCCTCGGTGATTGTCTGTGATTTCCCTGTATTGTTGACATTCACCCAATAAATCAATCAATCAATCAATACACTGTATAGACTATAAATTTGAATTACATTTTTGTTTAATCAATAAACGATGTGTGCATACAGTATGAGGGTCCTTGACATGAAAAGACTGGACTTGGTTTGCACTCTGGATTTTGCGACCTTTATTTGCTATCAGAACTCTGATAGTGACTTACAGAGCAGATTTTTATTCATAGCATTTTTAGCACAATGCCTGGGCATACTGCTTTCAGCTGCTAAACTCAAAGTAATGAATTGTCATCAAAACAAAGAATTAGGAGACATCAAGTTGTCAAACTGTCCCATAACCAGAAGGTTACAGGTTCATAAGCAGCCATGTGTACGCAAGTGTCTCGACCTGCTTATGGTAGGTCACTCTGAATAAGAGCATTGGCTAAAGATACAGTATGTAAATGTATTTAATTATCGCTAACTAAAATCAGAAAAATACAAATTGGTATAATCAAACATTTGGTTTATTTGAAATGTTCATTAAAACGGTTTCATAACAGTATACAGACTGTTTTGTATTCATATTACTGCACAAAAACAAGCTTCCATCTTCAATACAGTATGAAAGTACTTTTTGTTTTTTGTTTTTTTAAATAGCACATTTTCTGTGGCAGGTAAACATGGAGTCATAGAAACACAACAACTTTCCCTATAAAAACATTATGTGCAATAATAAAACAAAGAATGGAGAGAATAGAGTCCAACTGGAACATTTTTCTTCAGCCTTATTTATGGCTCAAATAAAATTAACATAACTGTAAAAACATCATAAGTAAAATATAAGTCAAAGATAAGACAACATCAAGTGCAGTAAAAAAGATTGTCACTGTGTGTGTGTGTGTGTGTGTGTGTGTGTGTCTGAGTGTCTGCGTGCGTCGAGATACTGTCATCTTTTCAGGAGCCTCCGTTTCTTCATGGCAACCTTACTGCTCTGAATCCTGGTGTCTGAAGCAAGAGGACCTGTACAAGGAACAATAATGACACATTTCAGCAAACAAGTCAGAGGTGGCATTTTCATTAGAATGTATAAATGTATTCATAAATAAATCAATACACTAATTAGCTTGTCATACACAACTGTCAACTGTAGGACTCACCCAAAGGTGAACTTGAGATTAGACTCAACTTTCAATTGTGACAGCACCATTCATTCCCCCAAGTGAAAGAGTGCATCAGTGTGTACATCAGGCCATGTATCTGGAAATGCCTTCTCTTTTCAGGAGCCTCCATCTCTCCATTGCAGTCCACCCGTTTCCTCTTCAGAGACAAGTCGGTGGTACGAGTACGACCGTCGGGCGAACCCTCGGAGCATCTGAAATCTACAATGAGACATTTTTACAGAGTGTCCTGCAAATGTATCATTCATTTAATTGTGTCCATGTCAGGGTCGTCCAGTGACTTACCTCCTCTCCCATCATTTGCCTGCAATGGACTGTCCAGCACAGGGGGCAACAGTGGCTGAAAGGAGGGAGAAATAAGGTTCATCAGTTGGCCAAAATGCCTCAGCACATGTTCAGCACCGCGGAGAGCTCCACAGTGGAGCAGAGAAGCGGAGAATCAGCCAGTGAAATCTGGAGCAGCACACAGGTGAGCAGAGTTTGAATCAGCCGGTGAAGTGGACTATGACCACCCTCTGGGGAGAGAGAGGATAGGCTGCATGCCAACTCTGAGCGAGGCCTGACTCAATGGCCCCAGTCACACAGGGTATTCTGCTAGTCACTTTGAATTGAACAAATTAAAATGGTCGTACTAGTAACACTTTACTATAACACTTCACACTATACTATAACACTTTTTAAAGTCTTTGTGAGCAAATGATAAACTTGAGGGACGAGACTCTCGCAATACAACATGCCTTTAAATATTTGAGCATTTGAAAAGAGACACTAATGAAGAACTGCCACAACTTCACTTTTGATTCAGACCAATTAAAATTCTAGATGAGAAAACGACCCTAGTGATGCTTCTGTCTAATCTTTCGGTCCACAATTTGTCAAATTTAAGGCCCAGTTCAGATGCAGCAGTCAGTCGCACTGTACAAATCTTGTAATGTCCATTTGAATGTCACAGACAATTAGTGTAGTTCATCAGAAGTACCTTAAGTCTGCTGTTAGACTGGTGTCGCACAATTCCAGAAGCAGATGTGAGGGGCAGCGCAGACGAATCTGTTGAAGAAATAAAGTAAAGTAAATTACCCTTAACACAATATGTGAGGAGCACATCGGTAAAACACAGATACAGACAAATTGTACATTTTCAAAATATTTATAAACCACACACACAGGCGCGCGCGTGCGCGCACACACACACACACACACACACACACACACACACACACACACACACACACACACACACATCCTCCTCCCCTCTCTTCAACATCTGGAGAGAGGAAGGGAGGGAGAAAGAGAGAGAAAACGAAAAAAACATTTTAATTGATCATAATTTAGTTGGAGAGAGGAGAGCCTCTCCCAATCAGCAGGGAGAAGTCTTTTCAGTTTGGGTCCCCCTCTTCTTCCTCAGTGTCTGGTTTACCAACAGCACCGGCTGCAGGGTTCATCATAACCTGGGGCCCCAGACCACAGAGGGCCCCCGAAAGCTCAGGGTTTGTATGTACATTCATAACCTAACTGTATATTGTAGCTATATTATGTACTATCTCAGCCATCTTCATGCTATGCTATGTCATGTTGTGTCATTATGTCATGTCATGTCATCGTTGTTGCTTGCTGCTTGCCTGTGAGCTTTTTTTTATAGTGTTGATTTGGTACAGTAGGCTGAAACTGAATTGCCCTTCAAAACTAGTCTGAATCTGAATTCAATAATTGCAGTTGCAGCCGGACGGATTTCCTTGAGGTCCTCCTGGGCAAAGACAAGAGTGAGGCCCCCTGAATCCCAACCCATCCTTTCTACTACTAGGTGCAGCACAACCTTTTCTCTGAAAGAGTCATTTACTTACCAGTCATTTACTCAGAGTACTCGCCGATACCAAATACCCATATGGTTACTACTTAGGTTGCTGGTGTTTTATCATTTCAGATTCTCCCCTCCTCTCTTCAGAGTTCACACCTCAAACCTCCCATGCAGTCTGTTCAAACTGAAATGCAGGAGCGCACACAACAAAAATGATATGATCTTATATAGTCTATTATGCAAACCCAATGAGTCCTCTATAAGTTTTTAGCTCTTTTTGCAACTGCTGCGCCTGTTGCTTCATGCACTATTTATACTCTTTTTTAAAGTTTTGTTGTGATGCTTTTAAATGTCCATTTCATTCTCTTCTTTTATTTTCCTGTCAACCATTTTATGTGAAGCACTTTGAATGGCCTCTGTGTATGAAATGTGCTATACAAATAAACTTGACGTGACTTGACTTGATCTCTTGGCATCGGCTCACTTCACAGATGCTGAGTGTAGCCTCCATGTTAGCCTGCATCGGCCCCCAAATGCACCCCCCACGTTACCATGAAGTAGGAGCTGAACAAGATGAAAGAGTTTAGTTTTGAAGTCAATCATTTCATATTTCTTCTAAATTGATCATAAAGAGGCATAATAGTTGTTTAACACGTTTGTGGGGCGCTCTAAAGTAGTCGCCTATCTTTCCCTAATGATACAGTAATGCCACGTTCCATTTGCACGTCACCTGAACTCGGATTTCCTAGTCTGAAATTCGGGGGAACCTCACCAACCTCAACCTCAAAATCCAAGATGGCAGCTCCTGCATCAACAGTAGTGAAAGCTGTATAGCCCTAATACACTGTTTACTAGCACTTCTGTCTTATTGTGTCTCATTAAAATCAGTTGTACACACAGTACTGTCTAACTTCTATCTGTGGATATGTTGCTACGGTGTTTGTATGCGCAAAATACCGCAAAATAATGCAACCGGTATTGCTAACAATAACTAGCCTGGCTAGAGCTAACCCTGGCTGGTTTTCTGACTGTTTTACTGGAACGCTGTCGACTCACGTGTGACGTCATTCCCAGCTGCATGGGACTCCCAAGTTCCAAGGCAAATGGAATGTCCGCCCTTAGGCAGATTCACAGGGCACTGAGCCGAATGGCAATCACTGGAAGTGCTGGAGGTGGGGAGGGGAGACCAGGTTTGCCCTGGGGGCCACAGCAGGATAATCCAGACCTGCTCTCCTCTCTCTCCCTCCCTCCACAGCAGGATAATCCAGACCTGCTCTCCTCTCTCTTCCTCCCTCCACAGCAGGATAATCCAGACCTGCTCTCCTCTCTCTTCCTCCCTCCACAGCAGGATAATCCAGACCTGCTCTCCCTCTCTCTTCCTCCCTCCACAGCAGGATAATCAAGACCTGCTCTCCCTCTCTCTCTTCCTCCCTCCACAGCATGATAATCCAGACCTGCTCTCCTCTCTCTTCCTCCCTCCACAGCAGGATAATCCAGACCTGCTCTCGTCTCTCTCCCTCCCTCCGCAGCAGGATAATCCAGACCTGCTCTGCCTCTCTCTTCCTCCCTCCACAGCATGATAATCCAGACCTGCTCTCCCTCTCTCTCCCTCCCT
Source organism: Poromitra crassiceps (assembly GCF_964638095.1). Lineage (NCBI taxonomy): Eukaryota > Metazoa > Chordata > Actinopteri > Beryciformes > Melamphaidae > Poromitra > Poromitra crassiceps. The sequence goes on along the minus strand of NC_139643.1, from coordinate 23,520,079 downwards.
CCACAGCAGGATAATCCAGACCTGCTCTCCCTCTCTTCCTCCCTCCACAGCATAATAATCCAGACCTGCTCTCCCTCTCTCTTCCTCCCTCCACAGCAGGATAATCCAGACCTGCTCTCCTCTCTCTCCCTCCCTCCGCAGCAGGATAATCCAGACCTGCTCTCCCTCTCTCTTCCTCCCTCCACAGCATGATAATTCAGACCTGCTCTCCTCTCTCTTCCTCCCTCCACAGCATGATAATCCAGACCTGCTCTCCCTCTCTCTTCCTCCCTCCACAGCATGATAATCCAGACCTGCTCTCCTCTCTCTTCCTCCCTCCACAGCAGGATAATCCAGACCTGCTCTCCCTCTCTCTTCCTCCCTCCACAGCATGATAATCCAGACCTGCTCTCCTCTCTCTTCCTCCCTCCACAGCATGATAATCCAGACCTGCTCTCCCTCTCTCTCCCTCCCTCCACAGCAGGATAATCCAGACCTGCTCTCCTCTCTCTCCCTCCCTCCACAGCATGATAATCCAGACCTGCTCTCCTCTCTCTTCCTCCCTCCACAGCAGGATAATCCAGACCTGCTCTCCTCTCTCTCTCTTCCTCCCTCCACAGCAGGATAATCCAGACCTGCTCTCCTCTCTCTTCCTCCCTCCACAGCAGGATAATCCAGACCTGCTCTCCTCTCTCTTCCTCCCTCCACAGCAGGATAATCCAGACCTGCTCTCCTCTCTCTTCCTCCCTCCACAGCAGGATAATCCAGACCTGCTCTCCATCTCTCTTCCTCCCTCCACAGCAGGATAATACAGACCTGCTCTCCTCTCTCTTCCTCCCTCCACAGCATGATAATCCAGACCTGCTCTCCCTCTCTCTTCCTCCCTCCACAGCAGGATAATCCAGACCTGCTCTCCATCTCTCTTCCTCCCTCCACAGCAGGATAATACAGACCTGCTCTCCTCTCTCTTCCTCCCTCCACAGCATGATAATCCAGACCTGCTCTCCCTCTCTCTTCCTCCCTCCACAGCAGGATAATCCAGACCTGCTCTCCTCTCTCTTCCTCCCTCCACAGCAGGATAATCCAGACCTGCTCTCCTCTCTCTTCCTCCCTCCATCCCGTCAGACAGTGTAGAGGAAGGCTGGTCGAGAGGTCAGGATTAACGAGGCTAGCTGCTGCTGTCGTTCTAATCAAACAAACTTATTCTACTCCAATGTTGACAAACAAGGAGCAAAATTCATATAATCCCTGCTGATTGTTTAATGATTAAACCATGCTGGATGGATTAGCTGTCAGAAGAAGAGGGTCATAGTACATACCTGTATAAATCTGCAGCTCCTTTCATGTGTCCTTTCATGTGGTCTGTGCACAACTCAGATCCGGCACCCTCCCTTTGGCGTTAGAAAGTGGTAGATTCAACACAGTTCCAGAAGAGGACAGGTTGTGTTTATGTTGTGACCTTGGGGAGATAGACAATGAAATTCATTTGGTGTTTTATTGTCCTCTGTACGATCACCTGAGACACACAATGTATGAAAAAGTGTTTGATGTTCACCCAGAAGCTTTTTGGTTACAGGATGTGCCTAGACTTGAATTTTTCTTTCATAAGAGAGTCTTTGATATAGCTCAATGTATTAGTAATGCCTGGGAAAGAAGAAAAAATATGCTGTTTGTATACGTTTGTAATGAACATGTACTATTTTTCTATATGACACTTTGTGTCCTTTTGTTTGTTTTGTTAGTTATCTTACATTCTGGAATATGGAAGTATTGTAAATCTCAGTTTTGTATTTGTCGTGTCTCATATATATATATATATATATATATATATATATAATGTATATATACATATATATATATATGTGTGTGGCCACTCTGTTTCTGTCCTGCGTGTCGACCCATTCATGGCATGGGAGTCGAGATGGATGGAGCACTTCAATATTTATTTGTCCGCCCCCAGGCTAACCCAGCGTCTACCCACTCCAGGTATAAATACCACCACCTTTCTATCTCAACACAATATTGTCAGTATTCAGGTGTAGTCACCTTTCACAACATTTGACCCCCAACAAGACAAAAGGCGGAGCAGGACAAAGACCCGGGGGCGCACTAAGGTTGGGATAATGTTGGTAAAGAGATGCAAGGCCTCGGGCTGCCAACATTCCATCCCAGCAATACTGGACGGTCGGACCAACGGGGGGGCTATGATATTAAAAAAAAATACATTCAACTCTAAAAAATGTGTTATGTTATTCCCTTTACAGTGTTTATTTTCTGTTTTCATTACTAACTGTTATTGCCATTTCCCTTGATAGGGAAACATTTCACATAATATTGAAAGGTTTGAAAATGCGTGATTTGAATCTGGTCTTTCAAATGTGACTTTGAAAATAATCACACACCAAAGAAGATGGCATAACTGCTGAACTGCTAAATTTTATTTAGCAGCGAAGAATGGAGTAATGCTAGATGCACCTTAGCCTGTGCAGCCCGCTTGTGCATGTCTGTGGCAGCATGTTGTTTTATGTCACTTTCTCCCCCGTGCAGGCCCGTAGCCAGGGTTTGAGAAATACCGAGGTCATTTTAGCGCGGCGTGGGGGCCCCAGGGGGGGCTGTCCCCCCCCGGATAATTTTTTTTGTCCATTTTAAAGTAAAATGCTTCAATCTGGTGCACTTTGAGAGCAAAATGAAGAGGCTAGATCTATAAAGAACTACATACATCATGTTAGATTAATATCCTCTTTACTGTGCTGTTGCTTTAAAATGATACAAAAAATAAATGTCTCCCCATATAATATAATTTATATTCTGCATACAGGTCACATGGCATAATACTGCTCAATTAAATACAATGGCCCATCTACACAAACATCACTTACAGGGGAGTTACTTACCCATTCACTTCAATAGAACTGTCCCCAAAGTCTAGCCCCAATCTAGCCTCAATGCAAAATCTGAATGTTGTGAGTTATCTCTCTTCCTTCTATAGCACACAGAGAGGAAGCAAATTGTTACATTTCCGATCAACTGTCGCATTAAAACATCAATGACAGATTAATAGATCTGGGGACCGGGGCTATTTTTCAATTTTTCAAAAAAAAAATTTTGGTGTGGAAAATACCGAGGTCATGACCTCGGTCATGAGCTACGGGCCTGGTGGTACGTCCTGCTGGCTCCCCCTGTCAGGTGAAAAGAAGCGGCTGGCAACTGCGCATGTGTCGGAGGAAGCATGGTGCTAGTCTCGGCTCTCCCCAGATCGGCAGAGGGTGGAGCAGCGACCGGGGCAGCCAATAGGGCAACATGGAGATAAATTGGCCAAGTATAATTGTGGAGAAAAATCAGGAAAAGAAAGTGAGTCTGTCTCACCTGGATACTTTCTGCTTAGTCTGGCTGACCAGTGTGGCAGAGACAATGTAGCTGGCTGATGATGTCAGAGTGCAAAGACTCAGGAGACAAGTTGTAACGTTGCGTCAGTGGAATACTGGGACAGATTTGAGCCTCGTTGCAGAAACCACAGACACGCCGGTTAGCTTAAACGGAGCAAAGACAGGGTTCGATTCCCGCCTGGGACGCTGTGGGTGCTGAGCTGTGTGTCCCTATTCCCATGTCCTCAGTGCCTACAGCCCAGGTGGGGCCATCAAAAAGGGTCTTTCTGCGTGGAGTTTGCATGTTCTCCTGGTGCTCCCCTCCAGATAGGAACCCCCCACACACAAACAAACATGCAAAACAAACAAACAAACAAACTTGTTACGCATCCATCAGCTCAGACTCAGGTCAATGGGTCAGGTGCAACAAATGCTGTGTAGCCTAGCTAATAGATCCATGGTGCTAGCTAGCTAACGCTAGTTATCTTCCATGTTCTTTTTCTGTCACTCATAAATCCCACGCACGCACGCACGTACGTACGTAAGCACGCACGGCCACACGCACGGACAACTGCCAGGCACGTAATTCAAATCGGGACGTTCACTCTAGTTTGAGTTTAGTTGACTGCAGTCAGTGAGTGAGAGAGGTCAGGAAAGACAGTTGCTTGACGGAGTTCAACGCACAATTCAACAGACGAGACGATAACTACAACAACACAACACAACACAATACAACACAACACAACACAACACAACACACATTTAACTTCTACCAACTAAACAGGATAGGTAGACGAACGTTACACATTCCCAACCAACCTCCGTGGAGCGTTTAAGTTGGTCAGTTTCAGTTTGTGGACGGGACTGCCAGCATGGACCAGGTAAGACTTTCAGAGTTAATTTCGGGCTGTGGCGGTTAAAAATAATTCTTACTTTCATATTAATAGACAAGATACATTATTTGTCACTTGATGCACACGACAACGAAAGGGTAAAGATGGCGTTGTTTGGCCCTGTGCCAATCTCCATTTCAGTGGCACTTGAACTAACCGTTACATCAACTTTCTCGTTTCATGCCTACTGAAGGGTGTTTTTTTTACTGAGGGGGTGGTTCATACAGTATATCAAGTGTTTGGCTCTAACATGTCACCAAAAATAACTGCATTTTGAACCAACGACTAAATGGAGCCATGTCAACTTCGAAATGTTTGCTGCTGGGTTTGTTTAAATCCAACCTTCAGATTGATTTAGCATATTTAAGTACGAGATAATGCCTAATTTGCATATTAATGTATGTTAACATTTCAGAAAACGGCTAATATTACTCTTAAATGGCTTGTGTGTGTGTGTGTGTGTGTGTGTGTGTGTGTCTGTGTGTGTGTGTGTGTGTCTGTCTGTGTGTGTGTGTGTGTGTGTGTGTGTGTGTGTGTGTGTGTGTGTGTGTGTGTGTGTGTGTGTGTGTGTGTGTGTGTGTGTGTGTGTGTGTGTGTGTGCTGCAGCCGGCTCGCTGCCTCCTGCCTCCAAGACGGGGGGCCAGGAAGAGAAGAAGACCTGGATCTAAAGCCGTGCAGCGGTGTCCTTGTGGGTGGAAGAAGTGGACGACCCTCAGAGGCCTCCACATCCACCAGGGAAGGATGAGATGTCTCCAAAGCCAGGTAGAGAACCAGACACTGTCATGCCCATATCATAGCCTACAATAATGGGGTATATGTCATATACCATGTAGCCTACATATTAATTCATCATTTGTTCACACATGATAAATGGCAAAACAAACAAACAAACATACAATTTAAAATCATACATACAGCTTTTCTCTGGGTAACTGTAAGAGTTGAGAAATATCCTTGGGAAATCTTTCCTTACTACATTGCTGTAAACCAGTGCTTCTCAACCTGGGGGTCGTGAACCTTAAAGCTTAATTTTAATTAAGCAGGCTAGCATTCAGAAACTGCAGGTGGCCTACAATGACGGTATGAGAATACTGCTTGGGAGGCCAAGGTGTTGTAGTGCCAGTGAAATGTTTTGTGGTGTAGGGGTCAATACGTTTCATGCCCTACTGAGAAACCTGACCTATAAGTTTATTTGTCGTCTGAATGTTTCTCAGAATATCATAATCTTGCTTCTGACTCAGCCCAGTCTTAGTGCAATTAAGTATCAGTCCAGCATTTGGGCTCATTGGTACAGGCTCTTATTGTAGTATTTTTTGATGTGCTGATGTTAATTGTGTAATTGTTTGATGTTGTGTTGCTGTTTTTTACTGTGTGTTTATATTGGACCTTGTGTCTGCTAATAAAGATTGATTGATTGATTGATTGATTGATTGATTGATTGATTGATTGATTGATTGAATACTTTAGGGGTCTTATCGCACTTCTATCTAATCTAATCTTTAATCCCACCAGATCTGAACTTAATCACACGCAAGGATATCCACTCTGTGCGTGTGTTTGTTTGTGTGTGTCTAATACTGTACATCCTGATGATGGCTCTCTGTTCCCCCAGCAAGCGGAGGAGAGTGAGCCTGCAAAGAGGTCGAAGCCCTCTGCTCCCGAGTCGGCCTCTGCGATTATGAAGGTGAGTTGGCCGAGTCGCACCATTTGATCCCTCTTCACACCGCTTCACCAAGGCAGGTGGTTTCCAGGTGGTGTCCAGGATTTTCCAGCACTTTCCAGGTGGTTCCAGGACTTGATGACCTCCCCATGACCTTCCCCTGATCATAACCCTCTGCCATGCCAAATTTCAGCCCAATCTGATCGAGACAGACGCGCGCGCGTGCACACACACACACACACACACACACACACACACACACACACACACACACACACACACACACACACACACACACACACACACACACACACACACACACACACACACACATGCAGTGTAGGGTTTTTCTTAAGGTTGATGCAGACAGTTTTTCAGTTGACACTGTTGATAGCCAATAGTATGTGATGGCAATATAATATCAATGCAAACCTACTCACCATGTGTGATGTCTCTCTATAGGCCACCCCAACGAAGCGCCACTGCAGCAACGAGCTATATCGCATGGTGTCCTACACCTCCAAGAAGCCCGTCCTCAGCCCCATCACCGAGAGCCCCACCACGGAGAGCCTGACCTCCACCCGTCCATCCCCCACACCGCAGCAGAAGCCTGTCCTCAGGAAGTGCACAGGTAAAACACAGGCACTGACACGGTGATTCTAGTTGTAGTAGGGTTTTCGTAGCCTAGGTAAACCCAGCCCCCACGTGACCTGCTCTCTCAGTTCCCAGTCACTAGACTGAGAACAGGTCTGAGAGCAGGTCACGTGGGGGATGGGTTTACCCAGGCTAGGGTTTTCGTACCCTTATGCTCCTAAAAGTGAGCTCACACCACGCAACTTGGAATCCAAACCTCTGATGGGAATCATCAATTAGCGTGACACTTTAGACCACATCTTTCCTGTATGAAACGTTCATTGAACTTGAACGGTTCTTGTGGGGGAAATCTACTAAATTGGGTGTAATAAAATGGATTAATGTAATACAATTGATTACTGGTTGAATTTACTGAATACTAAAGTAAGTACAAGAGCCACGTATGAGAAGAAATCACAGAAAATCACTTTTATTTTTCTGACGGTTTCCTGGACTGATATAGATATTTGTTAATTTATCTGATGGTGAAAAATTTGGTCTATCTCACTAAGTGAAATGATCTATGGTCTCTAAATATAGCTGAATTGCTTGGTTTGACCAAGTAGCCTAAAACTATTTTTATATGCATTTTATAAAATGTCTATGGAAAAATAAATGGCAGATGAAATCCCTTGGTTTCAACTTGACAACATACTGTAAACATTCTAAATTGCCCCCAGCTAACTTCCTGTTGCAGGGTATACAGTCTATGATGCTAATACAATAGATGACAGGAAATAAGCTAGGTTTGGAACTGTTCCTTAAGGTGCGTTCACACCGACCTATTAAAGTTTTTCGCTGGCATCGAGTTTACATACAAAGTCAATGCAAACGAGCGATTGAGTGTATATTCGCCCGGGAGAAAGATCGCTGGGCGTCTGAGCCACAGAGACAGAGCGATAGGGTGAAAATTCGCTCGTCGCCCGAGATGAAATATCCCAACTCGAGCGAAATTTCGCTGCCAACAGTCGCTTGCCGCTTAACGCTGATTGGCTGCCGTAACCCCGGAGCATGTATTCATTCTTGCATTGGGGGAAAACACAGTTGTGTTGTTTGCGTTTTCATCCTGTCTAACGTTAGAGCTGAGTGCTGCTTGTTTCTTGATAGTGAAGATCTCTCTCGAAGCTCGCTGCACCCCGGCCACATCTATCAGCGGGCCGACACAGGTGCTGCCAATTGTGCACAAATAGTCTCTCCCTCTCTCCGAGCTCTGAGTATGAACACCTCGGCCCGAGGGCGGAGTGCGCTCCCGGTTTGCGGAGCGATTTAAACACAGCGACAGAGCGATTCCAAAGGGTTGAATCGAGCGACAGGGAGAAAAAAAAATATCTCGGTGTGAACACAGCTTTAGCAACACAATTCCATGAAAACCGTCTTTCAACAGGTCTGAAATCTTCCCAAGCCTATTCTTTCTTCTTCATAGGTCTTTAATATTGCATCCCTCTTGCTTTCTCGTTGCCATTCCTTCTCCCCTCCCCTGACCTGCTGTACCTCTCCCTCCCCAGAGGTGCAGGCTGTGCTGGACAATCCAGCAGATGTGAGCGGGGCGGTCATGGAGGAAGAGGAGGAGGCCAGGAAGAAGTTCACCATCGAGAGCTTCGTGCTGCACAAGGTCCTCGGGGAAGGCTCCTTTGGCAAGGTACTGGAGGAGATAAGGTCAAACTTGGTCAAAGCTGTTTTATCGGCGTTTGACGTTGAAAAGGCAGCGAGGTTTTCAAATTAAACCTCTGCTTCATTCCAATTTTACGTTGAGATTGTAGACGTAAAATGCCACGTTTTAGAAATGTATTCAAACTTACGTTGAGATTGTGTGTGTGCATATGCGGGTTTTCAGACAGGTAAACTGCCAGCGTTTTATTCTGCTGGTGACTGGATTGCTTGATTGAGTTAAGGCTCTGTGGATGTTTGTATGGTTGTCCAGCGGCTGCAGCAGTGTTCATGATGTTCTCGGTGTGTTTGCAGGTGTTTCTAGCGGAGCTGAAAGGCAGAGGGGAGTTCTTTGCCATCAAGGCTCTCGAGAAGGCTGTGGTCCTGAGGAAGGACAATGTGGAGCGCACCATGGTGGAGAGGAGGGTCCTCTCTCTCGCCTGTGGGCACCCCTTCCTCACCCACCTCCACAGCACGTTCCAGACAAAAGTAATAACACCCAGACATCCACCTCCACACACTCCTTAAACCCTCCTCAGCCAGTTCTCTGTGACCTATCTCTGTTTTGTTTTCTTCTTTTCCCAGGAGAGCCTTTTCTTTGTGATGGAGTTCCTGAGCGGAGGTGACCTCTTCTTCAACGTGGAAAGCTGCAAGAGGTTTGATCTACAGAGATCAAGGTATGTCAGTCCAAAGCATAGACCAAATATTATGGACGTAGCTACCGTGACCTCACCCATTGGTTTTTGAAGCCTCAAGTTTGGCATTTTCACCGTCACCATCTTGGATATTTTGAAGCCAGTAGTGACGTGAATTTGGACAAGAAGAGCTGCAGTGCGGCCTGCTATTGGTCCGTGGTTGGCGAGCTGCACGATCACTGGACAGGGGACCTGTCAATCACACCCCAAAACATTGACTTTTCTATCGTCTATTTTATAGTACTTGAAATGGGGCCATAATTGACCAAATGAACATCCTGCTGTATTGAAGAAGATTTTAAACTGCTGATTGAGACCATCAACTCATTAGGAAAGTGTTTACTGGGGCCATAAATAAAGTGAGAAGTATGCCCATTTTCATATTCACTTGCATGTAAGCGGACTTCCTTTGCAGCAAGTGGAGTCGCCCCCTGCATGCCCTTCGATAGAATGCAGGTTTAAGTTACTTCACAAACGGAGCTAGGAGCTAGCCCACTGGTCCAAAGACACGCTAGAGATGTTGGCTGAATACACACCTCCATTTTGCCTCACCCTCGTTATATCTCCTCTCTCTGTGTCTTCTTGCAGGTTCTACGCAGCAGAGATCATCTGTGGCCTCCAGTTCCTGCATGCAAACGCAATTGTGCACAGGTGGGTTCTAAATCTAGAAATAGGTTCCATTCAAAAAGTGATTTCCTGCATAATGATTCCTCTCTCCCAATTTTACCATCTACACTAAGTATTTTGTCCACATGAATATCAACCATAGGCCTATTCCAGATGAGCTGGAATTCCATTTTCCCTAAAATTCCCTAAAAATTGATTTGGCAAAAAAAAGAAAAAAGATTTGATGTACAGTTGCAAGCTACTTTTTATTTTGGCATGTAGCCTGTAGATTCAAGATTCAAGATTCAAGATTTTTATTGTCACTCCATGGTACAAGTATCACGTGTGAAATTCTTGTGCTGTGGACTCCGTTTACAACATAGTGCAAATAGTACAAATATAACAGGGCATATGGATGCAAAAACAACAAGAGACACAACAAGCAATAAGGCAGTATAGTGATAAGACAAGTCAGAGACAGTGGCATATTCACTGCACATAGGTGCACGTGTCGGGTGCATACTTTAGACGTGCTTAAACATTTTAAATTCTGCGTATTTGACATACAGGTGCAAATAACATATTCCTTATTAAACATACAATTAAACTCGGCATTTTAAATTCGGCGTATTTGACATACAGGTGCAAATAGCATATTCCTTATTAAACATACAATTAAACGTTAGACATACGTAATGGTAGCAGCTACAGTACGGTACAGTGCGGCTACTACACTATTTGTGTATGTTAAGAGTCTCGTGGCCTGCGGGAAGAAACTGTTCCTCAAGCGATTTGTGCGTGCTTTCGGAACCCTGTATCTTCTCCCTGAGGGTAGCAGGGAGAACAGGCTGTTGTGGGGATGGTTTGTGTCTTTGATGATCTTCAGGGACCTCCTGAGGCACCGCTGTTTATACAGTTCATGCAGATCTGGCAACTCACATTCTGTTACGTGCTGTGCCTTAGCTTGGTACATTTAGCTGGGGATAGCTTCAAAGTAGTGAATCTATATTTTAATGTAGAGCAGCTGGCAGCTTAGCTTCCTACATTTTCCAAGTAGCTTGACCAACAACGGTTCTCAGCCAAGACCAGACCTCACACCGGAAGAGATATGATATGTAGTACACACAAACACCTCATGCTTCTCTTTCTCTGTAGGGACCTGAAGCTGGAGAACGTTCTGCTGGACAAAGAGGGACATGTCAAGATAGCAGACTTTGGCCTTTCGAAGGAGAACATCCAGGTCTCGCCGACCTCCGCCTTCTCTGGGACTCCAGAATACATGGCCCCCGAGGTGAACACACACTACTTGTTAGAATAGACATGTTTGCATTAGAGACGTCCTGTGGTGTAGTGCAGGGTATACGGCGTATAGCCACTTATTTTTCAGATGGCTTTGCGTATAGCCATTTATACCGGCAGATTCCACCTGGAAGCGTTGAGTGGCTGCGGCTAGCCCCTTTCACCACAGAGTGACAACACAGTCCTGAAAGGGGCTAGCCCTAGATCCTGAAGCATCCCCGAAGTGGCTCTCTCCTCTGCTCTGCTAATAATCTCTGCCGATAGTCTATTTTTGACGCTTCCCGCTAGCAGCACAGAGCAGATCGAGCTGGGCAGAATTCAACAAAAATAAATGGTCAAAATACTGTATGTCATCATGGGACAAACAGTCACGCATTGATTTGTCAGCAGGGTACACAAGACACATAAGCCTGCTGTCAATTATGCAATTATATATCAATTACTTGAATGCTTCCATTATTCTTGGCATTTTGGCAGCTACTTAGGTTCCAATAAACCTCTGTTTGAAATTCTTGTTTCAATGAACTAATTCAGTAATGTTCAGGTTATGGAAGCCTAATAGATTCCATTGTTACATTTTTAGTGTACGGTATAATTCAAACACTACCACCCCCCAAAAAAGGTGATGGTGGGGAGGGAGGCCCAATTGTCCAGGGACCACTACACCACTGGATATGTCATTATGAATTAGGATGAGGCCTTTATATACAGTATGGGGGCGGGGCTTTGGATTAAAAGTCAGTTGTGGCCCAGCCATTGTGCCACCTCCCACTGGTCCTAGAAATCCTTGAAAGTTAGCGAATGGAGGGGGGGTTTGAGTTTGCATTGAAACTTTTTGAAAATAGACACAAATAGGCATGGGTCATTGAAATCATATATTTTGTGCAAGAATAGAAATTGAAGTTCTTTTTATATATGTGTGTGTGTGTGTGGGTGTGTGTTAGATCCTGCTGAGGCTGATGTATGGCACATCAGTAGACTGGTGGGCATTTGGAGTACTGCTCTACCAAATGCTTATTGGTCAGGCACCGTTCTACGGCCGAGACGTCCCTGAGCTGTTCAGGTCCATCCTCAGCTACACACCTGATCTACCCCACTGGCTGGACCCACATGCCAGTGACATCCTGGCCAAGGTTAGAGGCTGTGTGTGTGTGTGTGTGTGTGTGTGTGTGTGTGTGTGTGTGTGTGTGTGTGTGTGTGTGTGTGTGTGTGTGTGTGTGTGTGTGTGTGTGTGTGTGTGTGTGTGTGTGTGTGTGTGTGTGTGTGTGTAAAATAGGCCTCGTGACGGGGAAGTCATTATATGACTGTAAATACAGCACTGCCTGTATGTCATGTATGTAACCTGGGCTCTGATGTGCTTGTCTGCTCTCTAGCTGCTTGTGAAGGTGCCTACGCGGAGGTTAGGGGTATACAGCATGTACGGCAATGTCAGAAGTCACAACTTCTTCAGCGGGACCGACTGGACGGCTCTGGAGCAAAGGCAGGTGGAGCCACCCTTCAGGCCAAGCGTGGTAAGTACAGTCACCAGGAAATCATGTGTTGGGTCGTGTGTGTGTGAGAGTGAGTGAGTGAGTGTGTGTGTGTGTGTATGTTATCAATTTGGCCATGGTTAGGGGCTCTGCACTCTACTGAGGTCACTTTTCTAGTTTTCTATGCAAGGTATTTGACATGAACATTCTCTCCTCTGCCCTCACAGAAGTCAGCCAGCGACAGTCACAATTTTGACGTGCAGTCCCTGGACGAGGAGCCCAGGCTGCCCGCTGCTGAGTGGAGCGTGAACAGCACCGTGTTCAGAGGATTTTCATTCGTGAACCCAGGCATCGCCTCCACCCCTGCACAGTGACCGCTCCACAGACTCGAGGGGTGTGCGGGACTGTTTTTTTAATCCCGCTCCTGCCCGCTCCCGCTGGATTTCTGACCATTACTGCCCGCTCCTGCAACGTGTGTGTCACTGACGCTGTGTCACTGCGCCAACGTGATTACCACCCGCTCCCGCAAGAATTGTGTTGGGTCTCGCATGGGAGTCCTGTCCCGTTGCACCCATCTACCACAGACCACTTGCGAGCTACCAGCCAACAACTCAGAACCAGCACTTACAACACAGAGACAATAGACCAGGCATGTCCAAGGTCCGGCCCAGGGGGCCAACTGCGGCCCGCGGCCCGATTTTAAACGGTCTATATACGTATATAGAGACACTGCGTAACGCGTCATCATTCAGAAGCCACGCCCAAGACGGGGGAAAACAGAAACCCCCCCTCCAATCCTGGCGTTCTCCTATGTCGCGTGCATGGTTGCGTGTTGCACAAAAAGATCATATATACGGAAGATGAACACTCCAACTTACTTCCTTGACGGCTAGATCCACATCTTTCTTCTCGCCAGTTCTCTTGGCTTCCTTGTTTTGCTCAGGAGTACAAAAAAACTTTAACTGGCGATTTTCTACATTTGTTGTGTGTGCACAGCCCACCACACAACAGTTTTTAGCTATGTTTAATTCAAGGAAAACGACGCTGGTGTGTGGAAATGAACGGAGCTTTTCCCCCGTGATGGGGTTCATAGAACCCAGGGCCATTCCCAGTGCTGCCAGATACAGTCTCTAGCCCTGCTTCACACTGGCAACTTTTAGCCCCGTGTTTAGACCAAAAGTCAGGGTTAACCCTGAAAAGTCAGGGCTAACTCTGCTCCAGAGCAGGTTGCCCTTGGCTGAAGTCAGGGTTAACCCACTTTGGAATGTTCCAGGATTGTGCATGTGTGAACAACAAAATTATATCAAGAATGTGACTTAACTCTGAACTTTGCTGAATTGGTGAACACAGCTGATCACTACTACTGCTGCTGCTGCTGCTATGTGGAATAGCAGACAAGGAAATTGAAAGGAGGGTTAAAATGAAGGAAAGAATAGATTATCAGTGTTTATTGTTAGTCCACAGACAGAAGCATATGAACATTTCAATTGGAGATAACCTCTAGTGGTACTTAACCAAAAATACATTCCTTTGTATGTTTTGTTTTGAAATTGTATTGCTTGTAATCTGAATACTTGATATATCGTATTATTATATTGTTTCCATTTATATATTTAAATACATTCAATTTTCATTCAAATACATTACATTTTTTGTTTTGTTCTGACCTATCATTTTTATATGGTGTATTTGATATGTATTGTATTATAGTGTCAAATCTCTCTCATATCGTGTCCCCACGATTTCACTTTGTTGTTGAACTGTAAAATATCCTGCCTACATTAGATATCTCAAGTCACACAAAGTCATATCTTTGTGTTTGATATTTTAGGGATCATTGCACTTTTTTTTTAAATATGTGTATATATATAATATGAGAATATTGGCATATATATTGATATCAGATTTTGTATTGCTTTGGAATATGAATATTATATTGTTTCCATGTATATATATGTACATTAAATTTTTTGTTCTGACCTATCATTTTTATATGGTGTATTTGATTGCATTTTTACAAAACATGTATTATAGTGTCAAATCTCTAATATCGTGTAACCACGATTTCACTTTGTTGTTAAACTGTAAAATATCCTGCCTACATTCAATATATGAAGTCATATCTTTGTGTTTGATATTTGAGGGATCATTGCATTTAAAAAAAATATGTGTATATATATATAATATGAGAATATTGGCTGATATATCGATATCAGATTTCTTTTAAAATATGTGTACATATATAATATGGGAATATTGGCCTCGGCCTCAAAAATCTAGTACCGGTCAGGCTAACGCAGAGGAGAGGACTGCAACATTAATCCCACTATGCTGGCATCAAAAGTGGGCATGAATGTGACTGATGGGCCCTAGTGCAAGGTGGCTCTGAATAATTACAAGGGTCTGCTGTCCAGCCAACACATTGTTGGAGGGCCTGCTCTCTCTATGGGCCCCTATGGACAGTGTCCATAAGAAGTTTCTGGTGTTAAAGAAAAGTGTTCTTGTTGGAAACAAACCAGGGAGTATAATATACAGTAGTTTCAGTCTGTGTTTTCAGGCCTCTGATCAGCTCCATTGTAAACTGTTCATACACCACTGCTGCCCTTTGCTGGTGAAATACTTCAACTGCTGCTGAGCTGATATAATATATGACTCGAAGGCCTTTGCTTTTCTGTATTTGCCAACTTAAGTGAACATCTGATGACATCTGATGCTCCAACAAGATGTCAATGTTTGAATATGATTGATATGGAGAGGCAACCTGCAAACTGGCATGGAGGTATCACCACCTAAAATATATGCCATGGCAGAAGTGATTGGACAGTGTGAATTGCAATGATCGTTCATCTCATAGGTACATAGATTGCAATACTGGTTAGAGTACCATCAGTTTTAACTTTGTGTTTTAGATATTGTAGCACTCAGACATGTGGAATATTTTGGGGGGAAATTGCCATTGATGCAAACATATAAAATGTGAATTTCTGTTATTCACCTTATGTAGCCCCGCCCACTTGACCCCGTTGTGTTATGACTTCCTGTTCGGAACGGCGACCGTCTGTTTGACCCATGGATGTATTAGGTTTGACCTGCTCACTGGTACTGTACTGTCACAGGAAGTGTCAACACAATAGGAAGTAACTGGCTGACCCCTGTGTTGGAACATATTGGTGAATAGGTCTTAGATGTTTTTGTATGAAATAAATTTGCATTGAGCAGAACTTAGAAAAACAGCAAAATATACTTTATTCAAATAATCAAGTCATTCTAGGTCATAGAACAGCAATCACACTTGACGTGGTTTAGGAATATTCTTATACATAGATATTAATATATATATTATATATCAATATTCTTATACATACATTGTACATACATACAAACGAACATCAGGCACAATTTTGGTAAAGATCTCTTAGTGGAAGTATTACACAAAGTAACAACAGCCTTCTGAGATACATAGACATGATATTAGGCGAGCGATGCAGGGAGGTACAGTGAAACATAGGCTTATATGAGTTGATGGCTCAAGAAACCAACGGTGAGTTCAAAAAATGTCTCAGAAATGCCTGGCAGATTTCCTCTGTGGGTTACAAAGAAATGAGACCAAATCTAAATCGTGTGTTTGAAAAATGCACAAGATAAGATAACTGAGATATCGCCTCGACAATTCGAACATCAAAGGCTGTGGCAATTTTGGGGGATTTTTGGGGCGAGGGTTTGTCCAAAACACTCCTGAATAGATTTACTCCTTGTTACATCCTCGTTACATTTTATACAACTAATGTCAACTCATTTTGCTGGCAATGTTGCCCCGCCCGTCATGTCGATCAAAAAGTTGCCCTGTGTATTAGCCTACACCCCTCAGACAGACATGACATTGTATTAGCCTACTACACCCCTCAGACAGACATGACATTGTATTAGCCTACACCCCTCAGACAGACATGACATTGTATTAGCCTACACCCCTCAGACAGACATGACATTGTATTAGCCTACACCCCTCAGACAGACATGACATTGTATTAGCCTACACCCCTCAGACAGACATGACATTGTATTAGCCTACTACACCCCTCAGACAGACATGACATTGTATTAGCCTACACCCCTCAGACAGACATGACATTGTATTAGCCTACACCCCTCAGACAGACATGACATTGTATTAGCCTACACCCCTCAGACAGACATGACATTGTATTAGCCTACACCCCTCAGACAGACATGACATTGTATTAGCCTACACCCCTCAGACAGACATGACATTGGAACATCTTTCCCCCACCTCAAAACTATAAAAGAGGAACACTGTAGATTTATGTCAATGGTAATTTGATGCTCTTCCATCGCCATTCCCCACAGAGTTTCTGTTGTGTCCCAGTGAGTAGAGCCCTGCACGGGCCTCAAATCTAGGCCCTATAGCCCCCCGGACCGGGCCTACGGTCGGACCGGGCCTCGGGTCAGAATGCTGGGCTCCACCAGTGAGTATCACACAGCCATTAAAACTACAACAACTGCACTACCACTGCAAAAGCACCAAAAATGACACATGGCTACTGAGACTGGGGGGGGCGTGGCTACTCAGACTGGGGGCGGTGGGACAAACATCAAAACATCCAGCTAAATGATGCGTCTGATACGCACATCTGGGGAAAGCAGTGAAGCAAAACGACCATTCAAAGCAGAGTGATGGAGAACAGACACACGAGACAGAAACATCGGGTTGTAAATTGAAGGACAAATTCGTAATGATTATAAAAATACGTGAAAATGACTATTTAACAAAAACATTACAAATTACATTCATTATAAAAAATTGTACACCAGTTGAAAAACGTAAATTTGATTAAAAATTGCCAATAAAATTGATTAAAATCGAATACAATAACAATATATACAAACACAAGTGCAAAATGACAATATAAAATGTATTACAATCTAATAAAATAAACTATTTACAGTGACAAAATCCAAGATGGCAGCTCCTGCATCAACAGTAGTGAAAGCTGTATAGCCCGAATACACTGTTTACTAGCACTTCTGTCTTATTGTGTCTCATTCAAAGCAGTTGTACACACAGTACTGTAAAAATCACCAGTTTAAGTTTTTTTGTACTCCCGAGGAAAACAAGGAAGCCGTTGAGTATTGGCGAGAAGAAAAATGTATTTCTGTCATTTGTAGAAGCAATTCTTGTATCCATAAGTCAAAGACATCAAAGCTCATCTTCTCATTGCTATTCGCATTGATGTAAGAACATGAGACTGCGTGAAAGCCGAGTGTTCAGTCAGAGTTGAGGCAGAGGCAGACACCCTGCAGCACCCAGTGGGAGATGTGCTGGGTGGTGAACAGGTCCGCCTCAAACACCAACCCCACGCCCATAGCATTCCTCCACATGGACGTTGTGTACACTGGCTTCCCCAACGTATTCTGTCATTTGAGGCGGCGTGTCTCTATGGGGATAACCTTGAGTATGGCCAGTGGGACGAGCACATCTTTGGGTTGACTCTTTATGAGACAGCCCTTCTCCATGTCCCAGTCTGCTCCCTCCAGATGCAGGCCTGACACAAAGCAGCCCTGTCCAGGTCTGTCACTGACTTGGTGGTCAGTGTGGTATGAGGTGACCTCTGTGTAGAGCGTGGAGCCATCCAGAGGCCAGCTGTTCTTCCTGCAGGTGGCTTGGACCAGAGCAGTCAGGTAGGACCCAGGGATGTGGAGGCCTGACAGCCACATTACATTCGGCTCGCCCTCATCCACACAGGACCTGTACTGTTCATAGCGCCTCTTGAAATGAATCATCCAGTTGCCCAGGGACTTGAGAGTGTCGGGCACCAGCTTCCTCCAGATGGCAGGGATGTGACCGTTAAAGACGGCCCGGGCAACCTGGTCCAGCTCGCTGCTCATACCCACCTCACCAGCCAAGGCCCTCTGCAGCTCAGCCAGAGAGTGTTGCATACAGACCACCAGTTTGTTGAAGCGCTCCAGCTGCTGAAGCAGCACCACCGAGGTGGGGGAGATGTCCGGGCCAAACCACTTTCAAATTTACGTCCATGTCAAACACTTGTCAACACCAATCTTCTCCTGCACCACGGCATGGAAGAAGGCCAGCACATAGAGCTGGCCTCATCTTGAATACTTCATCTTCATCTTGAAGTCTCTAACACTTCTGGCCATCAGGGGGCAGATTTCTGTGAGAGAGGGAGAGAGAGAGAGAGAGAGAGAGAGATGATTAAAGAGATAACTGGAAGGAAACAGTCAAAACACAATTCAGAGCATTTGTTATGTAGTCTTTTTTCACTTCTGTTGACTGAGCCTCCCCTGAAACTGTTTGGAGGCCCCCTGGGGAGGCCATCCTCCCACTTTGAAAACCTCTGGTATACGACACACACACACACACACACACACACACACACACACACACACACACACACACACACACACACACACACACACACACACACACACACACACACACACACACACACACACACACACACACACACACACACACACTTACTTTTGCCCCCCTGTGGCTTGCGTGTATATCCTCGTCTTGTGGGTGCTGCGGGGCGGGACTGGGTGGAGCTCTGAGCAGGTGTGGAGGAGCTGCTGTGCATTATGGGAGCCAGCTGTGATGCAGAGAACAACAGACACTTTCATGTAGATTGCTGTTGTGTAATATTCAGTGGCTTTTTACTGCCATATAACATAACTAACTAGCGGCTAATATTAGCCACAGTAGGCATTACCCATGGATGCATTGGTATTAAAGGGCTCGAACCGCGTGAACTACAGTAATAATAAATGGGGAATGGTTTTTTTTTCACATGAGTGGGGCGCGTGCTAACCCCACCGTGATGTCACGATGTACTAGGGCTGCACGATTAATCGTATTTTCATCGTCATCGCGATATGAAAATGCGCGATGAACACATCGCAAAAGTCACGTGTTATCGGGGGGAAAAAAAAATATATATATTTTTTTTTACAGTGCACCTGAACGCAACATGCAAGATACCGGCTGAATAAGTGTCCAAATGTTCATGTCATTCTGGCCATTACTCCACTTCTGTTATAACATTTCAGTCTGGAATATGGAATACCGTAAAATACCAATTATTAGCCCGGGCGTTAATTGACAAAATATGTAGCCAGACCCCGCGTCAATATGGGACCTGCGGCAGTTTGGGACCTGCTTTAATTATTTTTGTACAAAGATATTGCTCAGCAAAGATTGTAAATAGTATGAAATTGTTTATTTAAACCATTTATTTTAATCAGTTGGCTACAGCCCCCCACACGATTGCTTGTCTATGGGGAGAGCCGCGCCTCCCTCTCAGCGCAGCAGAGCATTGCATGCCAGTTCTGGCCTGTACATGAAATCAAATAAAATTTGAGCTGAACTGTGACCTACCGGTATTTACCACTAAACTTTCTCCGCTGAAGGTGAGAGAACATGATCATCATGTGAGCAGATTATTTGTTGCATGCGCTGCCTCCTCCGCTGGCAGGGGAAACATTATAGCCTATCATACTCACATTTCTCAATCAGAGATGTCGGATTTGTAGGCCTACAAAAATCTTCAGAAAATGCCTACACAATTTTCATAACTGTCAGGTGTTGCTGGAAAACTAATTTTTAAAAAGTTCATCACTCACGGAGCCTACCCTCTTCAGTAGCGCACATGTGAAAGTGCCGTGAAATACCAATTAGAAGCCGACTTCTATGCCCGCTGGCAGGGAAACATACCATAGGCACATTTCTCAAAATAATTATTACACCAGAGATGTCGGTTTTAGTGTATAAAAATCTTCAGGAAATGCCTACACAATTTTCAGAATCATCAGATGTTGACGGAAAACGAATTATGATCAGCAAGTTTCGTGCATGTGTTTTTTTTCCTCGTTGTTCCTCGTTTCCTCGTTGTTCGTCTTCTTCATCCGATTTTTCTTCTTCGTTGTGTTTGGGAGATGCATTCAACAGGATGTCGCAAAGGTAAAAAGAAAACATTGAAAAAACTAACCGGGCGTCAAATTGGGACCTGCTTTTATGTACAAAATATGTATCCAGACCCCGCTTATATATGGGACCCGCGGCAATTTGGAAGTCGGCTTCTAATTGGTATTTTACGGTATCTTTCAATAATCGTTTTGACTAAAAGGCTAAAAGTAATCTCATGTGTAAGAAATGACTGTTCTACATTGAAGTAAAAATGTAAATAATGAACTTGTTGGTTTTGGATTTTTTTTAGCTTCAAGAGTGCATTTTTGTTCGTATGACCCTCAACACAGGCTTTGAGAATCCCGTGCCACTTACTGATACGTATGCTTAAATTAACACACTCATATTGCAAAATGAATTTAGGCCCTCACTGTAATACTTCAGAAGTTGAATTTGAAGTTCAGCATTAATACATTTGTCATTTTTTGTCTTAGATTTACCTTTGTGTGTTATTGCAATATAAAACTACATAATTGAGAATCGATTCTAGATTCTGGAATCGAGAATCGTTGGAATCGAGAATCGTTGGAATCGAGAATCGATTCTGGAATCAGATCGTGACCCCAGGAATCGGAATCGGATCGGATCGTGGCTTAGCCGGATCGGAGCACCCCTACCCATTAATATTTTTTTTATACCATTCTTTTATTTATCGCAGGTCATATCGTCATCGCAATATTGAACAGTGTTATCGCACATCGCAGCTTTTCCTCATATCGTGCAGCCCTACAATGTACCAAATATCCCTTTCATTTGAGGGCACAAAAAAAGCAGTGTTCAACCCATAGTGGGAACTTATGCTGCTGAAAATTATACAAATGGTACAATGGTAACAGTTTGATCTCAAATGTGGAAATTTTGACGAGAATTCTTCACACACCACCCCCAAAGTCATATTGGTTAAAAGCTGAAAAAAAGTGTTTTGGGGGTAAGTTACACTTTAAGATGGAACTCAACACAGAAAAACCTGACGTCATTTGAAGGTGATCCAGCATATAAAAACATGCAAAAGCCTTTCATCACAAACCAAGACACTGCTTTATTCTCTCAAGTGGCCTGTGTGGAAGCGTTGAGGTGTGTGTGTGAGTGTGTGTGTGTGTGTGTGTGTGTGTGTGTGTGTGTGTGTGTGTGTGTGTGTGTATGTGTGTATGTGTTTGTGTGTGTGTGTGTGTTTGTGTGTGTATGTGTGTGTGTGTTACCTTTATTCTCTCAAGTAGCCTGTGTGGAAGCGTTGAGGTGTGTGTGTGTGTGTGTGTGTGTGTGTGTGTGTGTGTGTGTGTGTGTGTGTGTGTGTGTGTGTGTGTGTGTGTGTGTGTGTGTAAAACAATTTGATGATTGTCCCCATCAAATAAATTAATAGAATAAAAAAAATCGATTAAGAGAAATCCATCTTCCTTACCCGTCTGCGTTTCTGTGACTGTGCAGCGGAGCCGGACGCCGGTCTCTTAACGGAGGAAGTGGGAGAGGAGGCGGCGGGCGGAGGTCTGGACAACAACGGCTGAAAGGAGAGGGAAAAAAAGACTAGTGTTCAGCACATGTTCAGCACCACGGAGAGCTCCAGAGTGGAGCAGGTGAGCAGAGTTTGAATCAGCCAGAGAACTCTGGAGCAGCACACAGGTGAGCGGAGTTTGAATTGGCCAGTGAAGTGGACTATGAAAACCCTCTGGGGGTACAAATACTGTACAAATAGTGTAACACATTACAGAGTACTAAAAGTGTTGCTGTTTGATCAGAAGTACCTCAAGGGAGGTGGTCAAGTCAAGAGCTGTCTGGGCAGGTGCAGCAGGCCACGGATCTATCAGGAAGAAGAAAGAAAGAAAGTCAAGTCAATTACCATTAACACAATACCGGTATGTGAGGAGCACATCGGTAAAACACTTACAGATGAATGTAGATTGTCAAAATATTTATAAACCACACACACACACACACACACACACACACACACCTACACACACACACACACATACACTGAGGAGTGCTGAGGAGAGCAGCTAACCTGTTCCTGAATTGCTGTCATCATCTTCAGAGCTGCTGGTGTCGCTCAGGCGCCCCACTAACCCTAACCCTAGCTGTGTTAACGGCGCCATGGCTTCATCTGTTACACAAAGAGGGAAAGCTGTCATGTTAACGTTAAACAACCATGAAATACACGTTAGCAAACCTTGTTTTTTGTTTGTTTTTAAAACGTCACCATGTCTGTCAATTGTAACTGTTGTACCTGCTTAAATAAAGGCTAAATAAAAAAACAAAATAAAAAGTTTAATAACCAAGTATTCACCTTATGTAACCCCGCCCACTTGACACGGTTGTGTTAAGACTTCCTGTTGAAAACGCTGTTTGTTTCAAACCTAGTCTGACTCAGGCTCTTAGGGGTCTGCACACACCTTATAGCCCCTCAGCAGTGTTGGCCACAGTTAACACAATGAAAACAATAAGTACTGTGCTGTCACAGGAAGTGTAAAGACAACAGGAAGTAATTCGCTGACCCCTGCGTTGGAACATAAGGTGAATTTGGTCCAGGTGAATTTTAGCTAGATAGCTTAGTTATCTCTGTCTTATTTTAAGAGTGGAGTTATGTGAGCGCAGAGTACTGAGGAGAGCAGCTAACCTGATTCAGAGTCACTGCTATCAGAAGTGCTGGAATCACTGCTGCTGCTGTCACAGCTGCTGCTGCTGCTGCTGCTGCTGCTGCTGCTGCTGCTGCTGCCAGAGCTGCTGCTGTCCTCGTCCTCACTGTCGCTCAGGCTTGGGGAGTAGCTCGAAACGGGCACGGCCTCAACCACCTGCACAGAGTGACATTGTTACATCAATAAGCTTAATTTGCATTTAGACAAAGCAATTAAAAAATGATCAAGTCTCATGCAACACTCATACTGTAAATTCAAAAGGCATAATGAGCCCAATCATCTTCCTTACCCGCATTCGTTTCTCCGGTGGGGGAGCAACGGCCAGCGGAGCAGAGGCGGACTCTGGCCTGGTCCTGCTCGCCTCGGAGGAAGAGGAGGCAGCGGGCGGAGGGGTGCATGTGGGACGGGATGAGGAGGGGAAGTAGCTCGAAATGGGCACGGCCTCAACCACCTGCACAGAGTGACATTGTTACATCGATAAGCTTAATTTGCATTTAGACAAAGCAATTCAAAAATGATCAAGTCTCATGCAACACTCATGTCATTTGCTTCACTAAAACAAGCTAGCTAGATTGGCAATGTTTCATCTTTCATCATCACCTCGTCCTCACTGTCGCTCAGGCATGGGAAGTAGCTGGAAATTGGCACGGCCTCAACCACCTGCACAGATCAATAAGTTAAATTTTCATTTAGACAAAGCAATTAAAAAATGATCAAGTGTCATGCAACACTCATACTGTAAATTCAAAAGGCATAGTGTGGCCAATCATCTTCCTTACCCGCATTCGTTTCTCCGGTGGGGGAGCAACGGCCGGCGGAGCAGAGGCGGACTCTGGCCTGGTCCTTTTCAAAGGCCTAGCACTGGCCTTGCTTGCCTCGGAGGAAGAGGAGGACGCGGGCGGAGGGGTGCATGTGGGACGGGATGAGGAGGGGTAAGACGAGGACGAGGAGACAGACTCTGGCCCCTTCCTGCTTTTATAATATTGAATCAGCCTCGCCCAAGCGTCAGCGTTGTTCAACAAAATACCCTAAAAACAGACAAATCAGAGTTCATTAGTAATCTCTTTCAAATTGAGTATTGAGATTCATTCAGAATAAACATCGTAGTACTCTGGAATTGCAAACTGTGGATTAAACAAAGCCAACCTTGCTCGCCTTGGAGGAGGATGATGAGGAGGAAGAGGAGGCCACGGGCGGAGGGGTGCATGTGGGACGGGACGAGGAGGGGTGAGACGGCCGGGGGTGAGACAAGGAGGAGGAGGAGGGGTGAGACGGCCGGCGGTGAGACAAGGAGGAGGATGAGGAGGAAGAGGAGGCAGCGGGCGGAGGGGTGCACTTTTTTCCTGTGGGACAAAGAAAAATGTCAAACTTCAATCCCAAGTAAAGAAAATATGTATTTCAGGAAACTCTCAATCTAAAAAAGATGCATTTGTCGAAAGAGCAAGTCAAGTCAAGTCAAGTTTATTTGTATAGCCCTAATTCACAAGCATGTCTCAGAGGGCTTCAGAGAGAATATGTCTAGCTAAATATAGCTGACAAGCAACGCTTTAAGGGAACGGGAGGGAATTTCACTTACTGCTAACACTCTTGGAGCGTTTCCTCAGACACCTCATAATGCACCTCTGCATCTCCCTCAGTGTAGAGGGCTGAAACGTTTTCAAGTCCACCATAATCTCCTCTGGGCTTATTTGCAAAGCGGTCTCCCGGGCCTCAATGATCGCAACCACCTCCCACAGCTTGTCAGCAGGCACCTTCATCATGGCCAAACTGATCTGCAACATCTCACGGTAAGACATCGGCTCAGCATGGCCGTTGAAGCTCTCGTCGACACTCCTAAACAGAGTGAAGCGTAATTATCCATATGAAATTATGCAAGTCATGGATTGCAAGAAAAAATTGTTGGGGAAGTAATTCAGTATGAGTCTGAAGTCATCCCTTTAATTTTGTATCAATGCAAAGTTAAACTTATCTATTCTGCCCAATAGCAGATTTATAATGTAATTGACATATTTGAGTATATAAGCATGCTTTTGCAGTTTTGTAGTTACAATGTGTAATGTAATGTAATGTAAATGTAATGTAGCTTTCAATGGGGACAGACATGATGTGTGAAATGATTTCAAATGTTGTAAACTGTGATGCAATTTGACCATGTACAGGTATGGAGAAGTGAAGGTACCCATCTCTGACTCAAATACCTGAATTTGCCTCTAGTCTTGACAACCGATGAAACTGTGGCAATAGTGCCATGGTACAAATCAAGAGTTTTGAATGTGTTGGGTTTAAATATCAAACAACTAACCTGCTGGAGGTGTAGCCCGAGTCGTGCGACCAAGGAGAGGAGGCAGAGGAGCCATGAGAGGTGGGGGGCCAGTCCAGGAGCTGAAGACTGTATGAGGTTTGTGCAGAGCAAAAGGGGATGGTCTTGCTCTGACGAATCTGTTCGTAACAGAGGAACAAAAATAAAGACATATATAAGCGATCATTTATCAATACATTTTCACTCGGCCAAGATGCTGCTGTCAAAACAATATTGCTGCCTCGCTGTAACCAATTGAGTTCAGTTGGCAACAAACAGCAACGAAATGCAAATAAACTGATAATAGCGTGAAGACATGGCTCACATTACACACACGCAAAGAAAAAAAAAGGCTAACCGTACGTCTTTGGT
This sequence comes from Poromitra crassiceps, assembly GCF_964638095.1. Taxonomy (NCBI): domain Eukaryota; kingdom Metazoa; phylum Chordata; class Actinopteri; order Beryciformes; family Melamphaidae; genus Poromitra; species Poromitra crassiceps. The sequence continues at coordinate 23,494,527 of NC_139643.1, read as the reverse complement.
AAATGACCTACTGACGCTATTCTAAAAAGGGTGACGACCGTTAACATCAAAGCAATATGCACGAAAGCATATTGCTTTTAACTCAAAGCAATATGCACGAAAGCATATTGCTTTTATGTTAACGGCCGTTACCCTTTCAGAAACTAGGTCGTTCACGGTTAAATGTAAACATTAACCAGACAATAATTACACTGGTTGTTAGCTACTGCTAGCAAATTAACGTTAACTAGCAAGTTGTACCTGCATGCTAACGTTAGCTTTTTTTCTCTCTCTTTTTACAAACGCTTGTAGCTACAAAATTTGGTAGCAACGTCGAATCTGGCAATGTTAGAAATGTTTGAATCCAGATCTTCCGTGTCAACTGATTTAATTGAGTGTAAGACTTTGCGGTAGCTAGCATCATGTTAATATGGCTAGCCAACTGCGCTGTCTTGAAGTGGTTGACATTTGCCCACTTACTGAAGTTAACGTTAGGTTCTTGTGTTAAATTCTTCCTCCAAATATAACTCGGAAAACATTTCGGAGCTTTGTAAGTTATGTAACCATCAAATGTGCTAGCATTACCTTGCTTGCGAGAAGATCCATCACTGCGCTGTTATCATGTAGACTGAGTCGACTGAGTAATATAACTGCACTGAACCTGGACGAAACAAGAATCAAACTTGACGGTGAAAATTTGATTGACATCTCATCCTCCAATAAGCAGGTGGCACGGTGGGCGGGGCGCTCGGAGCTGAACAGTCATGTGACACTCTTGACCTGGGAAACAGACAGACCCTTCTCACGGGGGCCATTTTGTGTCGAAAAGGCAGGGTAAACACAGGTGCAAGCAAAACACTGAGGGTTTCCAACTCCCATGATTGGAATGTGGAAACCCTCATTAGTGTTTTGCTTGCACCTGTGTTTGTTCTGCCTTTTCGACACAGAATGCCCCCCCCCCCCCCCCGTTAAAAGGGTCTATTATATCCCCCCCTTTATTTTTTGTGGTGTTGTTTTTTGTGTTTAATGCATTTTGCCCATTGCAGACTGTATTTACAGTATTGGATTTGAGTGTAGGCTATATAGGCTATCATGTATATGTCCAAGTGAGAAAATGTTTTTGATGCTTCTTTTTGTTGAAAAAAAATCACAGGTTATATTTTGTTCTGTATACACTGTATATATTATATTATTATATTATATTATATCTCTATATATTTTGTAATGCATGTTACACTGTATAGGCTATACATTTGAATTACATTTTTGTTTAATCAATAAACGATGTGTGCATACAGTATGAGGGTCCTTGACATGAAAAGACTGGACTTGGTTTGCACTCTGGATTTTGCGACCTTTATTTACTATCAGAACTCTGATAGTGACTTACAGAGCAGATTTTTATTCATAGCATTTTGAGCACAATGCCTGGGCATACTGCTTTAAACTCAAAGTAATGAATTGTCATCAAAACAAAGAATTAGGAGACATCAAGTTGTCAAACTGTCCCATAACCAGAAGGTTACAGGTTCAAAAGCAGCCATGTGTACGCAAGTGTCTCGACCTGCTTATGGTAGGTCACTCTGAATAAGAGCATCGGCTAAAGCTACAGTATGTAAATGTCTTTAATTATCGCAAACTAAAATCAGAAAAATACAAATTGGTATAATCAAACATTTGGTTTATTTGAAATGTTCATTAAAACGGTTTCATAACAGTATACAGACTGTTTTGTATTCATATTACTGCACAAAAACAAGCTTCCATCTTCAATACAGTATGAAAGTACATTTAATTTTTTTTTTTTTTAAATAGCACATTTTCTGTGGCAGGTAAACATGCAGTCATAGAAACACAACAACTTTCCCTATAAAAACATTATGTACAATAATAAAACAAAGAATGGAGAGAATAGATAGAGTCCAACTGGAACATTTTTCTTCAGCCTTATTTATGGCTCAAATAAAATTAACATAAATTGTAAAAACATCATAAGTAAAATATAAGTCAAAGATAAGGCAACATCAAGTGCAGTAAAAAAGATTGTCAGTGTGTGTGTGTGTGTGTGTCTGAGTGTCTGCGTGTGTCGAGATACTGTCATCTTTTCAGGAGCCTCCGTTTCTTCATCACAACCTTACGGTACTGCTCTGAATCCTGGTGTCTGAAGCAAGAGGACCTGTTAGGAACAATAATGACACATTTCAGCAAACAAGTAGGAGGTGGCATTTTCATTAGAATGTATAAATGTATTCATAAATAAATCAATACACTAATTAGCTTGTCATACACAACTGTCAACTGTAGGACTCGCCCAAAGGTGAACTTGAGATTAGACTCAATTTTCAATTCTGACAGCACTTCACCCATTCATTCCCCCAAGTGAAAGAGTGCATCAGTGTGTACATCAGGCCATGTATCTGGAAATACCTTGTCTTTTCAGGAGCCTCCATCTCTCCATTGCAGTCCACCCGTTTCCTCTTCAGAGACAAGTCGGTGGTACGAGGACGACCGTCGGGCAAACCCTCGGAGCATCTGAAATCTACAATGAGACATTTTTACAGAGTGTCCTGCAAATGTATCATTCATTTAATTGTGTCCATGTCAGGGTCGTCCAGTGACTTACCTCCTCTCCCATCATTTGCCTGCAATGGACTGTCCAGCACAGGGGGCAACAGTGGCTGAAAGGAGGGAGAAATAAGGTTAATCAGTTGGCCAAAATGCCTCAGCACATGTTCAGCACCGCGGAGAGCTCCACAGTGGAGCAGAGAAGCGGAGAATCAGCCAGTGAAATCTGGAGCAGCACACAGGTGAGCAGAGTTTGAATCAGCCGGTGAAGTGGACTATGACAACCCTCTGGGGAGAGAGAGGATAGGATGCATGCCAACTCTGAGCGAGGCCTGACTCAATGGCCCCAGTCACACAGGGTATTCTGCTAGTCACTTTGAATTGAACAAATTAAAATGGTCGTACTAGTAACACTTTACTATAACACTTCACACTATACTATAACACTTTTTAAAGTTTTTGTGAGCAAATGATAAACTTGAGGGACGAGACTCTCGCTGTGAGGATGGGAGCAGGAGACGAAGAAGGTAGAGGCAGAGGCAGGCTTCAAGTTCCCCACAGTTGATTTATTGTGGAGAAACCAGGCTTTTTTAACATGTTGAGTTTCATAGGAAAAATACAAAACTGAAAAATACTCTGAATTGGGTTTGTTAAACTAGACAAATGTCTCAATACAAAATACCAGCATGAAGAGATCACACTTAACTGGAACCCTTAGCCTAGGCTAAACCCATCCAAACATGGGCCCTAGCTATCAGGCCAGCAGTCATGTCCATTCCTTCCTGGCACAAGGTCGAGTGAGCTCCCTCACAAGGGTGCTTGTCAGCTAAATATTCTTAGCCCCTCCCACAATGGCGCAAACAGTGTCAATTAAAATGAACAGATCAAGGGTTTCATTCTATACAATTATTTAGTACATTGGCATAATTAAATAACTAGATGCCAATTCCATATATTGCAAATGACCCGATCAACTTCTAAGACACTCATAACTTTATACATTTCACTCTACTCAAAACACTTGGCACAATCCACTACCCCTCTCTTCCAATGAGGGTGGACTCCTCCGCCTCTGTTTCACACACCAGGCCTAAATTAAGAATTTCACCGTCTGTTTTACCCATGGATGTATTAGGTTTTACCTGCTCACTGGTACTGTACTGTCACAGGAAGTGTAAACACAATAGGAAGTAACTGGCTGACCCCTGTGTTGGAACATATTGGTGAATAGGTCTTAGATGTTTTTGTATTAAATAAATTTGCATTGAGCAGAACTTAGAAAAACAGCAAAATATACTTTATTCAAATAATCAAGTCATTCTAGGTCATAGAACAGCAATCACACTTGACGTGGTTTAGGAATATTCTTATACATAGATATTTATATATATTATATATCAATATTCTTATACATACATTGTACATACATACAAACGAACATCAGGCACAATTTTGGTAAAGATCTCTTAGTGGAAGTATTACACAAAGTAACAACAGCCTTCTGAGATACATAGACATGATATTAGGCGAGCGATGCAGGGAGGTACAGTGAAACATAGGCTTATATGAGTTGATGGCTCAAGAAACCAACGGTGAGTTCAAAAAATGTCTCAGAAATGCCTGGCAGATTTCCTCTGTGGGTTACAAAGAAATGAGACCAAATCTAAATCGTGTGTTTGAAAAATGCACAAGATAAGATAACTGAGATATCGCCTCGACAATTCGAACATCAAAGGCTGTGGCAATTTTGGGGGATTTTTGGGGCGAGGATTTGTCCAAAACACTCCTGAATAGATTTACTCCTTGTTACATCCTCGTTACATTTTATACAACTAATGTCAACTCATTTTGCTGGCAATGTTGCCCCGCCCGTCATGTCGATCAAAAAGTTATTAGTTATTAGAATGCTGGAAGAAAATGCCTTTTAAATATATACTGAAAGGCCAGGCACGTGTGTTTTTTGGATTGCAGGTTGAAGAGAGCAATACGTTCACCCAGATGAATCGGCCTGCTTGCTGAAAAATAAGAACACAATTTAAGTAAAGAATAAACCAGAAAGACAATTTGATGTGGCATATGAGGGTTACCTAACACATGTTAATGCCTGCTGCTGAAGCTGGTTTACAAATGAATTGAGTGAAAAGAGCCTTTACAATTATGCACATCATGAAGCCATTAACATGTGAGCTTCCCAAAGTGAATTAAGCCTGCTGCTGAGCTGGCTGCAGACAAACATATGAAGGCAAAAGACGACACTCTTTATGCTTTAAATGACTGCCCTGCTGCCTTGCTTGGACCCCTCCTTGAACTGAATGGGGCAACACTAGATGATCATAGTGACATGGCAGCCACTCAGAGGTGGTCTTCTACAAGCCAAAATGGCGGATTGCTGATGTTGCCATTGAATGAAGAATTACTGACACTTAAGGGAAACTAACCCCCCGGATTTCTGGCAGGACTGCATTCTGCCTCATTTGAAAAACAATTGAGAGACAGCAGCGTCTCCTCTTCACCAAAGCAGGTTTGAACCCATAGAGCACTTATGCAAGAAAATGATTAAGATAGTAGAATAATGTTAACGGTTTGGTCTGAGATGTGACACTGACCAAATCCTTCACACACCACCCAAAAACAAAAACAAACATATTATATAGCCTAAATATATATTTTTAAAAGCTGAAAAGGTTAATTAGAAATGTTAATGACATGATACTCTGCTAAGCAAGATAGCATACCATTGCAAAATGAAATTGCAATGTGACTCACGGGGAATGAGTGAGCTGCTTGCTGAAAGGGAAGACATTAAAATTTGACCATACAAACAATGATGCTATGAGAATTCCAGGACTCATGTCTTGCGTAGGTTTTAAGAATGAGATTGTATGAAGCATGAACAGCCAGCAATGGCCCCAGTCACACAGGGTATTCTGCTAGTCACTTTGAATTGAACAAATTAAAATGGTCGTACTAGTAACACTTTACTATAACACTTCACACTATACTATAACACTTTTTAAAGTCTTTGTGTGACACATTAATAAAGAAATCAATCAATCAATCAATCATGTTCCCTGCAGCAGCTGTGCCTCTGGCCTATGAAAACAACTGGGGCCTAATTGAATGAGGCCATGCACCCACAGAGACCCTCATTCACCCAATTGAAACCTTGTGATAATGCGTGATCTACAAAGCAGCCATCTTCTGTCATTTTTAACTTAATAAGGTCAATTTAGCTGTGAAGAGAATGAGGACAATGAGGCCAGACTCCAAACACACAAACAGTTATGAGTCACTCTTTCTGACAAAAAATAACAAACTCTGCCATCAACACACAAGCACATAGAGACAAATAGAATTCAAAGGCATTAGTTCAACTGAATCAACACTTTAGCTCTGACATCAAACTCATATTATATCATTTAGCATTTGGGGTCTCATTCGTTGCCAAGCAGCCTATAAGGGCAAGTCAACAGTGGCAACTTTAAAACCCTCCACTGTCAGTTTGACATGAACAATCAAAACATTTAGCTGATGCTTTAAGTGAGTGAGTTCAGTGTCTATGACAATGGAGGTCAGGAGCCTCCAGGGGGTCACGAGATAACAAGAGGGGGCCACAAGGTGATTTATGGAATAGGAACCAAACATATTTCTACTATAAACATTTATCTTTTTTTCCACCAGATTTTTTCTCCAGTATATTTGCTTTTTTTCTTGTGAAATACAGAACAGTTTTCTATGCATCTGATTATGAATCAAGTAGGTGACAAGCCGAAAAAGGTTGAGAACGGCTGCTTTAGGACACTTTTTATTTTTTTTATTTAACCTTTATTTAACCAGGCAAGTCATTAAGAACAGATTCTTATTTACAGTGGCGACCTGGCAAAAGGCAGGGCCTCTTGAGGGCTAGGGGTAGGGACAAAAGAAAAAAAAAAAGGAATAAAATAATAATAAATAAAATACAAGGAGTTTAAAATGACAAGACACATATCAGGACATATACAACACATCCTATACTTACGTCCCACACGTTAGTTGGTATCGTCGTGTATGGCAGCAACAATACCTGTCTTGTGTGGCCACTGGCCTTAACACTCACTGGGGAACTTTTTTGCATAAACATTTGCATATTTTCAGCACTCCACATTTGACATCAGATCATAGTTCACCGACTAAAAGGATCACCATGCCATGATGTACCAGGCAATGGGGAAAGAACTGGAGTTGGTCCCCGGGCGCTGCATTGTGGCTGCCCACTGCTCCTAGTTCTAAGAAGGTTCCTAGTAGACTAGAGGATGGGTCAAATGCAAAGGATGAATTTCCCCATGGGGATAAATAAAGGATAACGTAAACTTATCCTGAAGAGTGTGCTCATGTGCATTCAGTGTGATCATCTAATGTGTTTAAATAATGTTACGAAATGCTTCTTGAAGAACACGATTTTAAAACAATATCTTCATCATGGGCAATCAGAGGTCTGGAAACTTCCGAAAGGATAGAATCCTGCTTCAAAAACACTGTTGTGATAAAGTACCATGTCTTTAGTAATGTGTCCACAGCATAAGGCAGATCTCTGCTGCCACCTTCTGTCATCAACATGGCAGCACACTCAGCATGAACACCGGCTGATCACTAACCTTGCAAGGCAGCTATAACTGATCACACCACAAGACAATGTTGTATCGACTCCCATTTTTCTGTCCGTTCTGTTATTCAGACTGTCCGCTTCTCTTAATCTACATCTCCTCCTTTGTGATTGGTAGCTTTATTTAGATCTATGTTAATCAATAAGGGACAATGGCTATTACCTGGATTCACCTCATATACTTCATGAATAGAGCATGACCATCTTCGAGAAGGCCGTCTAAGAAGTACTCAAGATTCCCCCAAACCAAATATAATATGATCAATAATAAAAAGCAAGCATTTGAATAAATCAATGTCAGCTTCAGTGTGGTGAGCAGTTCGATAGAGAAAACTCAAATAAAATAAAATAAAAATCTCATTCACACAAAGCAGCTGCATCTGATCAACACACGTGTGAATGAAGAGAGAAGGAGGTCAACATTTCTATTTACTTTTATTGCTTTGCATCAATCGGTCATTACAAAAAGAGTCATCATTCAAGCTAACAGGTTGCTACATTATGTGCATCACTGTTGTCTCGTCTCTCTCGATTCCTCAGGACAGTGTATTTTAACCAGGGATGTGGTGGAGGGTAAACGGCACCTTTTGCTGGTGATATACTAGTTTACCCATTTTTACAAGATAATATATAATCTTAATATCACATGAAAATATGTCTTTATATCAAAATAAAACAATACTGAAATTATACATTTGTATTTTTTGGTTGGTGGTGGTTAACTTAATGGTCATCACTGACTGGATTGAATAGTTACGCCACCTTTTAATCCACCACTATACATCACTGATGCTAGATGTTAAACATGGATTACAAAGATGCACTGATGAAAACACACAGTATAGGGAAAAATAACCTGTGAAATAAATAGTCAAATAATATGCCAAAGATTGAATTCAAAATAAGTCACATTTTGTTTTAGGAAGGAGGGGGAGGGGGGGGGGGGTATAAGTCTGCAAAATGTCAAAAGATTTCATCGATATTGAAGGAACAATAATTTGACATTCACGGACATAAAAAACAAAACAAGTACCTCAATATTGATTACAGAGCTAGTATGTGAGCAAATACTACAGCTGTGACAGTAAAACACACACAGTATTTTGAGTTATTACATTTCTAAATGGAAGAGGAGTTGATATTCGAGTTACATGATTTCAGTTGTCTGTGTGGCTCAGGCTACGACTTTCACATAGACTTTGAATAACGCTACAACAGACATGAGCTTCCACAAATGAGCGGTCTACAGATTAACCCTTGTAAAATGATGGTCTGTCTTTGGCATTTCTGGTGCCATGTGTGTACCTGTATATCGGTTTTGAACACTTAAATTATCAATACAAGACTTGCACAAATATAGCTTTGACAAGGCACGTAAGCTATTGTCCGTATGGTCACTCACTGTAGCTACACAACAGAGCCAATGAAACAGACACAAAACTCAAATTCCTCTTTGCCTGATCATCAGCTAGGTTTATCGATCCATACATTGCATGGTATTGAATACTTATTTATTATTGCTAAAACAGGACTGCACTTAGCAAAGAACAACTTAAATGAATACATCAATAGATTTACAAGTACTGTAGAAATATTTTGCATAAAATCACGTCTGTAATGCAAACATACCAATTTATCTTTACACCACATGTTACAAACACAAAGATACAGGCAGTATAAAAACAGGTGCAACTGATTGGGGTTATGAACATTTTATTTTTATTTTGCACCTCATACCATTTTGCTACTATTTATTTATCAAAATAGTTGTGAATGATCCCAGCTATGACAGAAACACACTGGACAGTTATTTACCATCTTGAGTTGTGACACAAAACATTTGAATGTAACCACAGTCAGAAATCATTCCTGATTCCTGAGTTCTTAAACAGACATTTGAACAACAGCTCCATGGACATTGTGGGAGAAGTAACCTTTTCAAACACAATAACAGGCCATTGTAGGTAGGTAGGAAACTATATTCTACTGGCAAATGCATCCAAAGTGCTTACTGTACAGTACAATTACATAATATGGCCTCTGACAGTTTTCCATAAGGTTACAAATGAAAATAATATACAATGACAGTTCTATAACAGCACAATAGTGAGGTTCACCAACGAATCGACTGACCAACTTGTGAGCAGCAATATCAATACTGTGTATTCCCCTGGCATCAGGCGAGATGGTTGATAAGCAAATTACAAAGACTTATGAAGGAGGAGTAGTAGTAGTAGTTGTAGTACTACTGTAGTAATAGTATCTAGGGATGTAACAATACATCACGAGGCAGTAAAAAACGTATACAAATGTGTGAAGATTCAGATGAAAAATGAATCCCAGTGCTTTTTGCAGTTTTTCTTTCACAAAGAAAAGGAAATATGCATTCATTACAAAGTTTGTGTACCCTAGCTCCGAAATAAAAGGGATTCTTTAATTGGTCTGCAATCTCATTTTGCTCAACAACAACAAAAATACATCTAAATAATTGAGAAAATCATATTGTGAACTCAGTATCGTGAATGGTATCGAATTGTAAGTTGAGTCTATCATTACATCCCTAGTAGTATCTACTGTATCTGAATGTACCATCTTTTTGGTTGTGTCAGTTGCTGTGCCAGAAGAGTACTGAAGTATAACCAGTTGGCACTGACAGGCCCTGAATGGCTTTAATCAAATCAGTTGGTGAAGCTGTTGTAGTTAGATTAAAGGACTTAATCTGGACCCCCCCAGCCGCCACCCCCACCCCAAAACAAAAACAAACAAAAGCAAACTAACAGAGGGAAACTGGCAGACGGACAGTGCAGGACAACTCACAATGTGAGCTAAAAACAAACCCAAGATGTACAGTACTTTGATCAGCTAAAATTATAACAGGGGGAAAACAAGAAACGTGAAGGTAAAACTGAAATTAAAATATACACTGGGTTAGAACTAAAATTCTATTCAAGCATTCAAGACACAACAATCCAAGATCCGCACCAGCGAGGCCCCTCCCTTTGGCAGCCGTGGTTGTGATGGGTCCTAGTGCTCGACTACACAGGGTGGATTTGAAAAAAGGTTCCAAAACAGTGAGCTTCGGTGGGCAGTGACAGCAGAGTTTGTTCCATCTTCAGCAATGTGCACTCTACTGCATGGCAGTCAACTCGACGTGCACTGGAGATGAAGGACCTCAGGACATCAGTGGAGGAGGACTCAGGGCTCGCCTGCTGCCCTGAAGGAGGCAGTACTCCAGGCAGGTGGGCGCTGCTCTAGTGCTAAGCCCCTTTTCCCACTAAGATGGTGGCCGTCAGCGGGGTGAAGAAGTGTTGCGCGGGACAGGGTTATCGAGAGGGGGGGGAGAGGCCTTCATCACAAGAAGGTCTCTGCTGCAGAACTCCCTCCCGGTGTGTCTGGGTTGACGTCCACTCTAACACAGGCCACCTTCTCTTGGCTGTTTGCGGAGAGAGAGAGAGAGAGAGAGAGAGAGAGAGAGAGAGAGAGAGAAGGAAGACAGATGTGGAGAGGGGAGAGGAGTGTGATGGTGTTGAGAGCTCTTTGCAGATGTGAGAGTGCTAGACATTATGCTCAATCCACGATGCTGTCAGAAGACGGTTTTAACAGCCCAGTCTTGCTGGCGACAGGGCTCATGTGAGGATGGTGTTAATTATGCAGCTCTTAATCATGACAATAATAGACACACAATTTATCAGCAATTTTTTAGTTTGTACGGATTGCCTCTTGTCGTGAATTTGTTGTGATCAATTTATATCCTGTAAATCATATTTCTGTCCACTGTGAAATTAAAAAGGTAAAGCTTAACGGCGGCAGTAGATAAGAATGATCAAAACTAATTGATCTCCTTGCTTGCACAGATTCTTAGTGATGTCATTCATGCACAAATGCATTCATGCTTTGAAAATCGACAGAGTGTTCATTTGAGATTGCATACTGCACGGGTGGATATTGAAGGGATTTGAACGGACATTCGGGGCAGGGATTCACCAGATCCAGGAGAAGGCATGGCTACCTTTCTCCACCAGCTCTACCAGCTCAGTGGCCTTGTGGTCTGAGTGTCCGCCCTGAGACTGGGAGGTCGTGAGTTCGATCCCCGGCCGAGTCATACCAAAGACTATAAAAATGGGACCCATTTGCCTCCCTGCTTGGCACTCAGCATCAAAGGGTTGGAATTGGGGGGTTGGATCACCATATGATTCCCGAGCGCGACGCACGCTGCCGCTCACCGCTCCCCCAGGGGATGGGTCAAATGCGGAGAACAAATTTCACACATTGTGTGACAATCAGTGGGACTTTACCTTTACTTTACCTGTACACTTCACGGGCTGGGCGCACGAGTCTGCACCCGACTTCACTGCTATCCACGGCTCGCTTTTGGCCATTTCAGAGGCAGTAACAACCAAGGGGGCAAGAATCAAGAGCTACACGTCGCGCGCACACAGAAGCCGGACAGGCAGGTTACACCTCAATGAGCAGCGGAGGGTCAGTGCAGGTCATGCATATGAATCAGATGAGAGAGAAATTCACAGCAAAAACAAAAAAAGGCTGACTGGCACAGAGTTCTCCGTCTTTGTTCAGCAGCATGTCACACTACTAAACAGGCCAAATATGTTCCTCTGGTACCACATGTACAGGAATGTGGCACAGATTCGACACATAGTTGTCATCGATGTCTGTAGTGAGTCGATGATGTACTCATCCTTGGTTAGACGAGGGATGATGAGTTGGATTTCCCTCCACGGCACAACAGTATGTCACAGCAAACGCTTTATCACTGACCATTTCCCCCCCAAAAGGAGCAGCAACACAACACTCGACAACAGCGGCGTGTCGTCACGCCAAATGGTCTGTTTTCGATAGGGAGGCAAAGTGACCGCCTACTTCCTGCTTCAGCACCGTACCAGAGATTTTCATCCGCCTTTTATTTTCCCATAGACATTTTGTAAAATGCTTATAAAAATTGTTTTACTTGGTCAAACCAAACGGTTCAGCTATATTTAGAATCGGGAGAGACCATAGAACATTTCACTCGGACAAAAACAAAAAAACATAGAACAAATATTTTCTTTAAACCCGCATTTTTTTTACATTTTGGTCTGAGTGAAATGTTATGCGGTGTCTCCTGTTTCTAAATATATCTGAACCGTTTGGTTTGAACAAGTAAAACAAATTTTATAAGCATTTTACGAAATGTCTATAGGAAAATAAATGGCGGATGAAAATCTCTGGTACAGTGCTGAAGCAGGAAGTGACGTTCACTTTGGCTCTCTATAGCCAACAAGTGACAGCTTTGGCCATGCGTTCACTGTCTGAGTAAACGTTACTGAGCGGGGGTTAAGTCTCAGCCATGTGGGCCAGATGTTTTGCATCTGACACACACACACACACACACACACCTCTACCAGATGTTCTTCCATTGGGAGGCTGTCGGTGACTAGTCCTAGTCTGTATGATCTGTTCGAGACAGACATAGTAACACACAGCTGACTACCATTTTCTAAGTTGTAGAATGACAAAATGCATGTGAAAATGTTAAGACTGCGCTACAGGTCTACTGTATATACAGATCCTTTCCAAAAAAATAGAATATCATGGAAAAGTTCGTTTTTTTCCATAATTCCTTTCAAAAAGTGAAACCTTCATAGATTATAGATTCATTACACACAAAGTGAAATATGTCTAGCCTTTATTTGTTTCATTTTTCATAATTTTGGCCTACAGCTCCAGAAAACCCCCAAAACAGTATTTCAAGAAATTAGAATAGTGTGAAGAAAATCAGCAGTTTCTCAGTTATGACTGACTCCAGCCTCAGTCCACTCCCTCTGAATCTATGCCAAATTCTTTAATCGTCTTTGCTTGACAATCCGCTGAAGCCCACGGTCATCCATGGTATTTCCATGATATTCTAATTTTTTTGAAAAATCACTACATTTACATTGTTACATTACAGTTTCTGGACTTTTGTTATTAATCAACAATGTTCACCTCAGACATAAACGCTTGATATAGGAGGAAGTATATATATTTTTGGTAACAACTTTCTTGAAGTGTTGCTCATAAAGCATTATAAACTGCCTGCCTAGTAGTAATTATAATAACACATTGTTATTATTTTTTAAATAGTGCATATGTGCTCATAATAATCTTGATGCCTCAATGCACTTAAAGTAAAAGTGTGGAAACCAAAGTATGTAAAGAGAGGTGCCACTCACCTCCCTGTGAGTGTTTTCACCGGGACGCTGAGCCGGTTTGGGTTGTCATATTGGACCTTCACTCCCATATCGGCTTCTTCATGCAGCCTGGACTGAGCCTCCTGGGTGACAACAACATCATCAGCAGGACGTAAGCCACCGACCAGCCTGTCATCGCTGTGTGGCACCTGATTCGTACGGTCGGATGTTATGAGATCACGTGACTTCATGTCCACATGTAGCCTAAAATTGGCTGTTATGCATGTCCTGTGGCTGCAGTTACTTTCCCCCCAACTCTGCCTCTCAAACTCATTGCAATGCTTGTGTGCACATTGTAGCTGGATTGCGTCCAGACTACACAGACAGACTGATTAAATGTGAGTCGGACCACTTGCATATCTGATATTGAAGATCTGATAGCAATGTGAGCCAAATACATTTTGTGTGCCCAGATGAGTCCCTTGCTTCCAAGTGTGATCGGATAAGTCACATTGAAATGACAAGTGAAACCAGAGCTATTTTTTATTAAAATGCTGCAAGATTTATAAAGCTGCAACAGCCTTGTTTACATCTGTAAAGTCTTCAAATATACACATGTACCGAAAATTAAGATGGTCAATCAAAAGCTGGGTTGTATCTTTGATTCGGCCTTAAAGTACAGTACATTGTACAGAGTGCAGTATAGCAGATACTGTAGTGTGTAAACATGGGTAAGTTTTACCATTTTCTCCCGCTCCTTCTTTTTCTTGTCATCCTCCTTCTTCTTCTTGCTTTCCGGTATCAAGTCATCCAGCCAACTCAGCTCCCTCTTGGTGAAGAAGAAGTCTAGAAGCTTTCGGATAAAGACCAACGCCAGAACCTAGAAAAAGAAAGACTTAACATTTCAAGAACAACATTTTCCCCAGACACTAGTGATGCGCGGCTCAGGGTTTTTTAAGGCCCGCCCCAACCCAACCCGTCATTGGAGCCAGCCCACCCCACCCAGCCCGTTAAAGTATCTGAAAATTCCGAACCCAGCCCAACCCAGCAGCCCGCAACGGCCAATTTAATGTAATATGTCTCCGGACTCAGGAGGAGCACAGCAGAGCTTCCAAGGTGTGCAAAGTAGCTACCGTAATAACTCTGTCTCTCTCTCCCCTCTCTGTCTCTCTCACACACACACACACACACACACACACACACACAGACACTCACATGCTGCCGTGCGCGACAACAGTTGTACTGCTCTGGATGAGTTGCGCGGCTGCTTTCATGTCGGTCTTTCTTCAATTAATTAAGCGTAGTAGTGTGCAGCAGGTGCGTAGACGGCTTGCAGATACGTCTTTTTTTAATTACCTCATGCGCTCGCAGCCGGTCACGTAGCCTAGTTGCAGTAAAGTTGACAAATAGATCACAGTCGAGTCCAGAACAGAAAATCTGCGGTGGCATTAGATGGACACTTCAAATAATAATTACAGCGAATAATCCTTCCAAAATGTTTGTTTTGAGAGCACATAGGCTACCTCATTGAAGCGTTTCTTTACTCCATGTAGGCTATAGTATCGAGAGTGCAGCAAGAGTCTGTCTGATTGTGTGTAGACGTGAGAGAGAGTTCACGGTTAATTACTTTGCGTGTTTCACTGCTCTAAATTATTTAATAATGTTGCTTTGTCCCGTTCTGAGCCTGCCCCGCCCGCACCCGCGATATTTTCATAATTTGCCAACCCAGCCCGCCTGCGGGGCGGGCCAGCCCGCGGGGCCCTGCGGGTTCTGGGTGACCCGGGCATCACTACCAGACACCATTTTGGAGGGGTGTGGTCACTGGGCTCAGCTCCGCCTACCATGCCTACCTACCATAGTGATTGATAATCATACAACCCAAACTGCTCCCACTTCCCCTACTCCCACTATCCAAGCTAAAAAATGAGCTCCATTCTTCTGCATTGGTACAGCGGGTGAGGCTGTGCACATTTGTACTTGTGTGTTTCTGTCACTTGAACGTCTCTGGCAGACGTCTTCTGCAGACTTCTACATGAAACAATCGGTGAGGGTTAAAGCCATTACCATCATGGGGAACACCACGGCTGCTGCAGAGGCCTTGATGACCCAGAGCAACACCAGACAGGTGAGCTGCACCAGGGTGAAGACATGGACCTTCCACAGCGGCACATAGCGCAGATAGATCAGGTCAGGCTGGTGCTTGGCCGGCATGCCAAACAGCTTGATACGGTCGAAGAACTGCAGAGGAAAGGAGGAGAGAGATGGTTAGATTACTGCTAGACATGGGTGAGATGCACATGAAAAGGACAGGAAATACAAGGGCTGATAAGGAAGGGAGAGAGATTCATTCCATATTCAAGAGAGGAAATACATTTAACAAAAGGTTTCAAAGGGTGAATTACGATCAAAGCTTTTGAATTACAACAGGGAAACTTATCGTTACTAACAACTCCATTTTGTTCAGGATGAAAGCATATGAAGTTATCTTCAAAGAGGCTTACTTGAATGCCTTTTAGTGAAGAGACACCCATGTAGAGAAAGACTCCATACAGGACTGGCATAGGAATAAACTGTGGAGACACAACAACACAGTATAATACAACCAACAGATCCAATTTACAATACAGAAAAGAAAATATGGCATGTGTGATGCGTGTCAGTGTATTAAAGAGATGTAATAACAGCATGTAGAACCTACAGTAAATAACCCCCCCTTTAATATAACATTTACATTATGGGCATTTATTTAACAGTCTAATTCAGAGTGATTTACAATGTGTACAACCACCACAGAACAAGCTTAGATAGCAAACGCTACACGCACCAAATCGCAGAGGTGGAAAATAATGAAGAAGTACATTTACCCAATCTGAAAAGGGGCCCTTCTTCAAAATGAGTACCGTAAATTCCAGACTATAAGCCGCACCGGTGTATAAGCCGCACCTGCAAAGTTGACTATTTTTTTCTTATATAAGCCGCACCGGACTATAAGCCGCGGGTGTTTTAATGGTATTTTTTTTTTTTTTTTTGTGTTTTAATGTTTAATTACCATATGTAAGGGTTCATGCACAGAGGGGATTGTCGGGAAAGAGATGGCTGTTTGAGGAAGCTCCCATTTATTAACATTTCAACAAAACAACATAACACAACACCACCTGTGTTGTTATTTACAGTGCACACAGTGTCATACAGTGTCATACAGTGTGGTGAAAAGAGGGCAAGAGAGGAAATTAAAACAGAAGTGGATTTATAGTTAGAAAGAGTGCTAAAAAAGAGAGATTTATTTTATTTTTATTTTTTTGAAAAAAATCCATAGATAAGCCGCACCGTTATATAAGCCGCAGGGGCCAAAAAAGGCCAAAAAACGGGAAAAAAGGTGCGGCTTATAGTCCGGAATTTACGGTACTTCACAAATATGACTATCATTTACTGAAGTCAACTTTTGAATGCAGAACATTTGCTGAAGTATTTTTCCATTATGGTATTGCTACTTACTTTTTCCACCACTGATCAATTGTGCAAAGAAAAGCTGTGAAACGAAATAACCAGGCAGATTTTTTTCTAGCAGGTTTCCCCATCTCACCTTGAGCACCGAGGTCATGAAAACAGAACAACCCATGAGAGTGAAGATCATGAATCCGGTGACCCGTTGCTCCCGGATGCCCAGGAACTTGGGCTGCTCTCCGGGGGCGGAGCAGCCGGACTCCACCTTCAGGCTGTTAACGTGGGAGATGGAGAGGACGGTGGCGGCTACGAACCAGGGCAGCCCCATGATCGAACACAAACCCAGCATCACTGCCACTATCAGCAAGTCCAGGTGGTAGCCACAGCCTTTCTGTAAGATACACAGGGAGACAGAGGGGATGGATGGAGGGAGTATGAGTCTTAGAAGCAGAGATTGACAGTGATGAGGAAAAATAGCTACAAATCATAATTGTGCAAATATAAGATGTAATAACGGCAGAAGTGGTTTTGGAGATGAGAAGTTCATTCATGTCTGCATGATAAGCCATCATTTTCCAGTACAGAAGTGGTTCTGAGACCTTGAGTTTGTGCTCCTTGCGGTTGATAATGACGGCAGTGATCTGCTGGTCCATAAAGATGAGGATGGTGCAGAGCAGGGCAGGAAGTGCTGCCACCAGCAGCGTCCACCAGGGGTTTCCTCCTAGTGGGTCCATCAGCCAGCCGCGGTTCTTTGAGGTGGGCTGCAGGGACCAGGCAGAGCAAAATGATGAGCGAATGTTTGTCACATGTAGTATACAGTATAAGGCATAGACTAGAGCAGGGGCACTCAATTAAAATTCAAAGAGGTCCAGATAGAGAAAATGTCCTCAAGCGAAGGTCCGGAACATTGAGCTTGCGTTATGATTCAGTGCCATTGAACTTAGGCTACTTCAAGGATTGCAGTAGCCTAATGGTACAACGTCTGTATGTAGTCAATGACTGACTGTTGAATCAAAATAAACACCAATAATGTTTATTTACAGTTTTCAGATTTAACTGGATTAATTATAAATAACTAGCCTACAGTAATAATACATACATGTTCTTTTCTCATTTCAAGTAAAATAATGGCTGCATTTAGAAATAACACAACAGAGTGCTTTGGAAAAATGTGCATCTTAAAATAAAGTGCTTTAATTTTAGAAAAATAAGTTCCCCCTTCTCTTCCTTTTCTTAACTCTTCACATTTTATCAGTCAGGCTCTCAGCCAACAAACCTCCTTTTCTCTTGATAGAAGTGAGCTCCCACTCTGTCTGTCTGTCTGTCTTTCTATCTATCTATTGGTCGCTCGCAATGCAAACTTCGCATGCCGTTGGGCAGTGAATGTGTGTGTGCCCTCAGTCTGGATTTGAGTGTGTGTGTGTTTGCTCATGTGGCACTTCCATAGACAGCTGGTCAGGATCGCATCACACTTCACGAGACATACTGGTTTTGAACTGCTCATGAGACCAATGAATGAACACGAGTCTGCCTGCTCTCAGTGCTCTGGATTAAAACTTAAGCTTTGTTTTCGCGGTCTACTCGTTTCTTTTGAGCACGCGATGTGAAATTACTTCTATCTCTCGCATTTCTCCGAGTCTCGCCTCTCCTCCGTCCGTCCGTGTGTCAACTGTCCCGCAGCAGCAGCAGGCAGAATCGATTCGCTTGTTGATTGGCTGAGTAGCATCACGTGTGATGATTTACAGCGCATGCATTGGTCTGTGAGCTTCCTGACAGATAAACCAGTACCGTAAAGGCTAGAAAAGCATGTGCCGGTTAAAATAGAAATTCTCTGTGAAAATGTAACTATTCAATGATTTGTAGGTTTAGGGCTCGGTCCGGATAGGACGGCGTCTGGGTCCGGATGCGGACCGGAGTCCGGACTTTGAGGATCGCTGGACTAGAGGATTGATGATATATTTAATGATGTAGAGCGATATATTCTACATTTTCCATGATTTGATTTGATTTTAAATAACCATTAGGTCACTCTGGATATGAGTTTGTGATAAATGCCTAAATTGTTGTAAAATGTAAATACTGAGCAATGAACATAAGGTAACCATTTTGTTTTCTACAATAAAAAATAATGTTTTGGAATGAAATCTTTGGCACGGCACATTATATTTTGCTAGATGCATTAGTCCCCATTGGGTATTGATTATTCTGGATCTTTATCTAAAAATAATGTTACACTAATTGATCTGATGTCTTTTGAACATCTATGCATAAAGATTGATGTACTATAAATGATGCCTACCTCAAAGCGGTCAGGAACATTGAGTTTAGGAGAGGGGATGCCCATCAGATAGTCCACCAATACCATGATCATGATGGTTATAAACACAGCGAAGTCGCTGATGGTGGAGCGCACCTACAGAACACATCAAAAACACACACAAAAACATCTCGCATTAAAGGATTTTTGCTGAGCCTTCATGCTATTTTCCCACTATCACCCTGTTTCAAATTGATCCTGTTAGACACAGTCACACCTGGAAGCTGCACCAATACAACCACCGTCTTGAGGCAGCCACTGAGAAGATCCAGCAAAGCAATAATTACAGTTGTGTCAACACTTCAGACAATACTAACAGCTGCCAGCCGCACACAGAACAGCAGATGATAACAGACAGGCTGGTACTGTGTGTGTGGGAAGATGTGAGGAGACCTTTTGTTCATGCACATGAGACTGCTCACACATACTAATGACTGATGACACATCGCAAACATTTACAGAGAGGAGAGCAAGAGACATTTAGCTAGAGCCACACACACACACACACACACACACACACACACACACACCAGGGGTGATCAGGTATCAACAAATTTAGATCCTTGGGACGAAAAAAGAAAACATCCATTGCAACCACACACACACACACACACACACAATAACACATATGTCACCTTAGTGGGGAAGTATCTCTCCGTCTTGAACTGTTTGAGGAAGGAGGAGAGGAAGAAGGTGGTGAAGAAGAGGATGATGGACCAGAAGAGAACATCTGGGATGTAGGGGCCGTGGTGATCGCAGGCCAGACCCACAAACTCCCCGTCCAGCTCCTTACACATCTGAGGGAAAGAGGGATGAGGTGAATCACATTGAAGGCAAGGAGCAGGAAATGGTACCAACAGTAGTATCCCAGGGCTGTCCAGGTTTTTGATCGGTGGAATGAGACAAAAAAGCAAGTCGAGCTGGGCGGGGCCGCGCTAATACCAGTGGTGGAAATGGGCCATTAGTTAGCCCTGAGACATGTTTGCTCTATACATGCGTGGGTGTGTGTGTGTGTGGGATAATGGCTCAGAATGTTAGTGAGCCCTGAGACATGTTTGCTCTATAGACCTTATTCGCTAACCCTGTACAGCGCCATATTGTTGACATACCGTCCTGCAGCTGACAACTATAGTAACGGCCTTATTGTCGTTTCTGTTCCATTACAAAATAGCGATAGTGATGACAGCAATAAAAACCCCAGAGTTGTTGTTTGTATGCTGCCGTTAATGCCTGTAATAATAAACAAAAGAAAAAACGAGGTGAACAGACTTTGCTGTGAGGAGCTGTCAGAAAGTTTCACCTGCCTCTCCTAACTATCCACACATCTCCTGTGCTGCTGACGTATCCTCCGTCTCGCTCCCTTCACGTCTGTGGACGGTAGAGATAGAAACAAACCACGGGGACTTTACTGCTGTCATTACTACAGCCATGTATAACGCAGGTCACCATCCGAACACAATTGGAACGATACAGGTAAAGCTAACGGCGGCTAGCTTCCTATAAACGCTGCTCTCATATAGGTTGTCACTTAAAGCTGCAGCGCTATGTCGAGAATATGGCGGCGGTGGGCGTGCCCGTACGTGAGTGACATCAATCGAATAAGGTCTATACATGCGTGGGTGTGTGTGGGATAACGGCTCAGAATGTTAGTGAGCCCTGAGACATGTTTGCTCTATACATGCGTGTGTGTGTACACACTATACAGCCTATCATCATAGAGGTCACAGTGTCTTTGCCTCACCGACACACTGAGGTTGCTCCAGGGGATGGAGTCTGGGCTGTATCCAGTCTTGTTCCACCTATCCAACAGCTGGGCTGAGGCATTGACCGGTGAGGAGCACTGGCACCTGGGGACAGACGGTATCTTGTTTAGAAAATCAACTAGCTTCAATTCTAAATTAATTTACAAAATGGAGCAAAAATACTGGGATCAGTTGTGTGTCTTTGATTTTACTTCATTTCAAACAATACACATGCAACACTAACCCCAAAATTGCTACTTATCGCACTTATGGCAGCTGCATGTTGTCAAAGATTTGAACTCGCCACTGAAACTACTAAAAACACATTATTCAGAAGATTCATAATGACAAATCTACAAATCCCAAATATTGGGGACAGGAAAATGTGACACCCCCCCCCCCCCCTCTCTCTCTCTCTTTACAGGCATTTCTGCTTTATGGACGAGAAAGGGGGAGGAGAGGCAACAAAGGTCAAACCCAAGTATGGTTTGTGCTTTGAGTCACCAGGAAACTGTTACTTCTATTGTCTTGGAGGATGCAGCTTGGATTTTTTGAGCTTACTACTATGGGTTTGATGTTTGTGATCTAGGAATTTCATCTCATGCTACTAATGCAGTCATTACAAAGTCTCTCTGGATAAAAGCGTCAGCTAGAAATGTCACTGGGATCTCAGGACTTACGAGTACGCGGTGAGGTTGTCTAAGTGGTTATGCGTGTTGACGGGGAACTGTTCTCCCAGGTGGAAGAGCTTCTCCAGAGCCTCGTAGATGAAGATGATGCAGATGAGGGCGGCGAAGGCCTCCTCTGTGAAGCGGGTGATGTAGCAGACCAGCGAGCTGGCATCGGTGGCCACCAGGACCAGACACATGAAGGCCGTCCACAGGCCAATGCTGGTCCGTAGCGACAGGTACGACAGGCCGTAGTCACTGGGAAGGAGGGAAAAGGACACGCCCAAAAGACACAGGATTATTGCGTACAACATAAGAATCCACTGTATTTAGTTATCTAATGGTGCAGATTTATATTCTGTACACTAATTCGTCATATATTCTGATCGCATGTGTTTTGCTTGTTTTTTATTTGCGCACAGTGTAAATAATATTCCTTGATATTTTATTTTGTCACAGCATCTTGCACGATATTTTATTGCAACCTTTCAGTCATAGTACTTTAGTGTAGTAGACAGTATGCGTGATTATATTTCTTTCCCAGTATCTACCTTTTTCGGTTTTGTCCTACGAACCTGTCACTCCCAAAGACTAAAATATTGTTTTCTGTATCTTCTTGCCACAAATCCTTTTCTTACTGATGACAAGCACCACATATTGCATAATGTATATGTATATTTATCGTAGTAACTAAAAGTCATGGTGGTAGTTGTGCTCTTGCATCTTACCAGTGGAGGACCACTGAGCAAAAGGAAACTCACGTGCAGAACTTGAAGAGGATCTTCTCAAAGACTAAAACTGGCCCCGTGCTGCCAAGAATAGTGAGGGGCTGCCCCGAGAAGAGGGAGTACGCCACTCCTGTCAGCGACGCACCGAACAGAGACTCTATGGCACTCTGTAGACAGAGAGGAGAGGGAGGGAGTGAGGGGATGAGAAAGGGAGGATGGAGGGATGGGGGAGGAGGTCAAAGCCACACAGAGGAGGAGGCTGGAGAGGGAAAGATTGAAGGAGAAAAGAAAAGAGGCAAAGAGGAAGAGAAGAGACCCCCAAAACACAGAGAGCCTTCATTAAACAGACATTCTGGGCTGCATGGGAGTGACTGGATCATCTGCTGTCTGGAGTCATATCTCTGTGTGACCATCGACTGGTGGTGAGTTTACTCGGACGCATCACACACATCAGCACACCGACTGTGCGCCTATGCCAACAGCCCCCCTGGCCTCATACAGACATGTGGGTTAGAAAGAGAGAGACTATACAGTACGATAGGTCACAGTGTGACAAGAGATTAGTCCACACAGGAGGTTGAATAATCACCACATCCTAACTGTGGATCACTGAATAAAAGAGCTCGCTGTGCGCGGGACCATCCACACAGACCAGGATTAAATCATATCGTAAGGTGATCGAGTCCAGTGCTTACAGTGACTTTTCTTGATGCACCGAGTGACCTGTTGTGCATAATAACAGAATAGGAGAAATCCAATTGGAGAAACAGATTAGAGGCAGGTATGACGACTGAGACTGAGCTTATAAACCACATACTTGTAACGGTCACTGGCAATCATGATGAGAGGGACGGTGCTGCTCATGATAGCTGATGAGGAATTCTAGGCCACGTCGGAGGATTTTGAACGAGAAACTTATGGGAATTTATTTTGAGGCATCAGCAGCACAAGAGTAGTAGTAGTAGTAGTAAGAGCAGAGCACACCACTCTAACAAAAAATAAACTTCATATACTCACACATGATAGATAAACAGTAAGCTCATTGGGTAACCTTAGAGCATGGTACTTAAGATGAGGAGTTTAATTCAATAGAGAGGCAAAGTGAAATGTCACTTCCTGCTTCAGCACTGTACCAGATTTTCGTTCCGCAATTTATTTTCCCATAGGCATTTCGTAAAATGCTTATAAAAAATAGTTTTACTTGGTCAAACCAAATTGTTCAGCTGTATTTAGATTCAGGAGAGGCCATGGAACATTTCAATCAGACCAAATCTTTAAAAAAAAAAAACATTGAAAAAATATTTTCTTTAAACCCGCATTTCTTTTTACGTTTTGGTCCGAGTGAAATGTTATGCGATCTCTCCTGTTTCTAAATATATCTGTACCGTTTGGTTTGAACAAGTAAAACTCTTTTTATAAACATTTTACGAAATGTCTATGGGAAAATAAATGGCGGATGAAAATCTCTGGTACAGTGCTGAAGCAGGAAGTGACTGTTCCACTTTGGCTCTCTATAATGCGTGCACTCATGGCACCGTGAGGCTCTTTAGGTGTCCATCAAAATGTCATTCTGTTACCATGTTACGAGACACAACATGTCATTATGTTACCATTATGTTATGAGACACAAACGCTGACACAGTTGCACTCACTATGTTGCCTTTGGTGGCCTCCCCGAGCAGGCCTCCGAAGGTGATGACGGGCGACATGCAGGCGCAGTACAGGAAGAGGACGGACGCCAGACACTGCAAATTTAACGAGTCCCTGATGTCGCTCCAGTAGAACGGCACTTTCCGCTTGATGTCCAGGATGAGACCTCCAAATATCCTGAGAGAGGTGAGAGGAGGCACATTTTAATGTTTGAATCTGATAGAGAGAATTGTTGGAGGGAAATTGCAGACAGTTTAAATATGCGTATATTCATAGCTTTCAAGGGGCGTTACGTGCTGCCGGGAACGCCCACCTGACGGTCAAAAAAATCTAAGTACACACGTCTTTGCGGCCAACATTTCATCAAAGGTAAGCTCAAGTAACGTTAACGGGGTATTTCAATCATTATTGTAACGTTACATGAGCTTACCTTTGATGAAATGTTGGCCGCAAAGACGTGTGTACTTTGATGGTAGAAAAAAAAGCCATTTGCCCTCCCCAGCGACTGAACCACGTCTAATCGCACAAATCCACAACCTCCTCCTTTATGAGTTTTCTTTCTCCGACGGGATTCTGTAAAAGCACAAGCCAGGCGTGTCTCCTCGTCGGTTAGTGCAACCGATAGCACAACAGGTAATCGGCATTTTGGCTGAACAAACACAGCGTGAGAAACTAGTCGACTCGGCGGGCAGCGGAATGAACAAGTTTTTTTTTTGACCGTCAGGTGGGCGTTCCCGGCAGCACGTAACGCTCCTTGAAAGCTATGAATACTGGCCCTCGTTAAGGCACATCCACTTTTCCTTGATAAAATATAGTGTTGAAGCTGTGAAAAGATCTTTTTATGACCTCGTTTCCCACGGGGCCACAGTGATGGAATATGGGTACAACCTGTTGCACTAATCACTGTTGGGAATCCTATGAGAGAAGTTAAGCACTTAATAACAACGGTATATCTCATTCATTATTGATAATAAAGCTACCTGCCATTTGATAGAGGCCTTCTTTTACAGCCAGAGCTGGCAAATTGCCTAGAGATGCTTCAAACATTCATTATATCTCAGAGACTTTAATTAAATCATCCGCTGGTTTCTAACCACGGTTGCCCTTTGAAGAGCCCTCTTACACTCTGTTAATTCAACGATAATTTGAATTGAATTCAAATTCAATGGAATTCTATTTTTCTACATCAATTTCTCACCGTATAAATCTGAACTCTGTTTTCCTTGACACCTGTCCTGTTGCTCTGCTCTCTCCTTGCCCTGGCAGTGCGTTCTTTCCACTACTTGCTTTCTTTTTCCTACTACTTTTGCTGCTGCAGCGAGCAGCAGCCTCTTTAGCCTTCCTCCACGGAGGTCCAAAATGCGTGACTCAGTAGCCAATGAACAGCCAGGAAGGAAGGAGGCTCGCGCTACTTTTGAACGCTAAAATAGAGCTGATAATGTACAATTTGATTCTTTAAACGTCGGACCCTTTCAAAGTACATCACAACTCTACAGCGCTGCTCAATCCAGAACCTTACACTTCCTGGAACTCTTGAGTAAAAAAAAACGGGTCCATTGGAGTGAATGGAGATGTCGTGACTCTTCTATATACACGGCTCTGCATAGCCCCATCTGTGTTTGTTCAGCCTTTGCCTTCTGTACACAAGCTCCATGCACATCATCTACTCCTGTGTCCCCGACTCGCCCCCTGCCAGCATGGGACTTTTATAGCAGCGCTGAAAAGGAGAGGGAACCTGTAAAGAATGCAGTGTCTCCAGTCTGATGTGTGTGTGTGTGTGTGTGTGTGTGTGTGTGTGTGTGTGTGTGTGTGTGTGTGTGGATGTGTGTGTGTGGATGTGTGTGTGTGTGTGTGTGTGTGTGTGAGGATGTGTGTGTGGATGTGTGTGTGTGAGGATGTGTGTGTGTGTGTGTGTGTGTGTGTGTGTGTGTGTGTGTGTGTCTGAGGTCTCAAATAAACACCTTCTAGTTGCAGTGTGGCCAGGGCTCAACCAGCTCAGTCTATCTATGAATGTCAGCCTCCATGCTCCATATAGAGTGCAGTAGACGTGACTGCACAAACAGTGTTGAGTTAAGCATTCTAAGTGGGAAGGCCTATATGGTGATACGCAGGACTAAACTAAATTGATACTGCATTCAGCCGAGGGTTTTGAGTGTTTCGTTCAGTGAGCATTTCAAAGATTTTCATAAATACTAGGCTACGGTTACGGTTTACATTCAAAATATGTAATAATGAGCTTTAAAGATTAGTTTAAATGCAAGAGAAATGGCTTTTACATTTTGTGGTCACAGAACAAACACTACTGCTGCCTATCGATTCATGTGAAACCAGAGAAAATAAACTTTTGATGGTGCATTTAATAATTACTACTCCCCTCATCTCACCAAAGATTGTGTAGCTTCCTATTATTATAAACACAAATTGGTGCTTGGATGTCCATGATATATTCAATTTAACATGTTATGCTAATTAGCTCATTAATTCAACTAATTAATGTATTAATTGGCAAATATGTGCGCCAGTATAAGTCTCTGTGTAACACATGGTCAGTATTTAGGAGTTTAGTACTTTATCCCCCCCTCATTAATATGCAGATTTATGCAGCAAGGTGCTCCAAATTCCATTCAGATAATCTACTCTGTGTAGGCCGTAGGGAGTTAGGGTTAGTATAAGGATGAACTTTCGATCATGTCTTGTTCTTCAGTTAGTGTTTAAAGGACACTGACAAATAGCTGGTCACATAATACCACCACACCACAATGCTCTAGTTGTATATCAGGAGGGCCACAACACAAGACTGAGGATCCCAGCTTTACTTCCACCAACAGAAGGTCAATGCCACATGGCACTGCACTGACCTCCCAGTCCTCTGCAGCTCCGGTCCTGCATCATGGTCCTCCTCCTTCTCCAGCTCCCCAGCCGGAGACGCAGTGCCGTTGGTTTGGGAGGGCCTCTTCCTCTTCAGCTGCAGGTCAGAGAACGTTCACTTGATCAACGTGCTGCCACCATGCTCTACGTCCATCGGGTGGCGCTCTCAGTGTGATTATAGCAGCATAGGGTGGTTTGTGGACGTCATGGAAAACGGTTTGTAGGTTACGAGAATCAAGTCATTGATGATCTTTTGATGAGAGATTTTAGTGTGTCTAAGCTGTAGGTTTAGTGTGTCTAAGCTGTAGGTTCACTCTGAATTTCTGAATAATACAGATGTGTCACACTGTCAGATATTAGAGTTCTAACACCTGACATAGGCTAAAGTTTACACTATATCTGAGGTCGAGTTAGTATGTCTGTCACTCAGTATGTACAGTATGTTACTGTGCAGATTGTCGTTACGTGTTCGCACCAATCAGGAAAATCCCTGTATCTTTAATCTCACGGCTATAAGGCAACGGGTTCCACGCAGTGTGGCTCACAACTGCTCAACTGCACATGTGCGAAGCGCATGCCAGTTGAACAGGCACACAAGCTACAGGCGACCGAGGTAGCCGAGCGAGCCACAAGCGGGCACGCCAGGCGTGCGAGGCATGCTAGAAATGAGTGCACGTAGTGTGCGATAGTTCTAGTTTAAGTGATTTTGACAATCTAATATAGAGCAAGTTTTCAACAAAAATGATATACTATTTATTGTCAACTATGAACACATTACACAGTCTAGTATGACAGAGGGGGGACCCTCACCTGAGACGGGACATTCTTGGGGGGCTCAATCCGGATTGTGGGGTCCCACTCTCCAGGGGGCAGGACAGTCACCTGTTCCAGGAACTCATCTATCCCAGAGAGGAGATCCGTTCGGTCTTTGGCCTTATACGCCACATCATGGAAAACCTAAAGGGCATAATGACCTGAAGTTATCAAACTGTGCCTCTGCAATCACAAAGCGTTCCAGGCAAAGACACATTCCCCAAATGTTGAAGGAAAGGCTAATGCAGCAAAACACGGATTATCCTCAAAACAAAGTAACATAGCAAACGTGTGCTTTTCTCACCTCATCTGTCATGAGTGTGGCCATTGACCTTCCAATCTCATGGTATTGGGGCCCTTTACCATGAGGACCCAACAGCAGGAACAGGAACCTGTGGAGGAGACATATCATCATCAGCGTTTCCCGTTAATCCGGGGAAAATGCGCCCGGAGCCCCCCTAGAGGGTCCAAGGTCTCATTAAATCCTGTGGGAAACACTGCATCATGTAATACACCACAAATAGCACTCTGATACTAATCTGCCCATACAAAGGCAAACAAAGGGCTGTTTAAGCCCCACGCCAGCTTACGGATGAGGGGCAGAGAAAAAACTGTAACTCCTCCAAAACACAGGATTTATTTTTGCTACGCTGCAACTTGTAAAGTTGACTGGCCTGACATTAAGTACACATATGGAGGCCAGGCAGGTGTGTTAGGGTACACCAGGACTAACTTACTTTAAGGATGGATATATTGTTTTTGATTGGCTCCTAACTGTATATTTACCCCGCAGGAGTTAACAAGTAAACAACAATCTTGTCGAACAGAGACCAGGCATGACATGAGTAGACAGCTTATTTAAAATGTTGAAGGTACGCATTATAAGTTCAATTGCTTGTTTTGGCTCGAAGCAACTCATCTGAAAGATAAAACATTTAGCAACCTGTCTGGTAAACAGTCATAATGTTAGAAGACACTATTTGCTTTGAGGCTACTAGCGGTGCATTGAATCAGGCAGGAGCTTTCAGTAAATCAGTAGTGACTCATTTGGGAAGAAAAACAGGTTTGATTGGTTTGGCACTTGACAGGTTGCAACTTTATATAGGTTAGGACATATGAAATATGTGTTTGGGGTAACAAGTAGACAAAGGCTATTTTTCAGTTTTTTATTGACAGATTATGAAAGCATTCAAATGATGTCATACACTGAAATATGAAATCACGTGTGGGTGCACTCATCATTCTGTTTTTCAGCGGGGGGCCACAAGTTGGCCATGTTTTTGTGATCTTTTTTTCTTTCCACTGTTTTCCACTGTCAGATTAGCAATAGAAAAGCCATTGTCTTGTGTTTAAAAAACACTCCTCAGGGTTTGCTGCTTTTGTCCCTGCATGTGCTTCCCATTTGAGTGCCTTGTGGTACGGCTTTATGTATCAAATGTACTATATTATCTTCCTTCCCATTAGATGACAAGTTAATTTCTGACACATTGCATTCAACTGTTGACACTTCAAAGACTATTTCAAAGACAAAGTGATAATTGTGATCATTTAAGTGTCCAAGTGGGTCACTTTTTATCAGATTGCGGTTATTAAAAAAGAAAAACTGAATGAAATACTGTACCTCGTGGGCACAGGCACCTCAGTGAGGCCGGTGATAAGGACGGCAGGAGACAGTCGTACAAAGGCGATGATGGGCTTCTCCAGGAAGTCCACTTCGCCCACCAGCACGTTGGAGGCCTCGGCACCCGGTGGGATCTTCTTCATGAAATTCATGTCCACCTGAAAAACCAATAGAACCAGTGAAAGCGAGGATTCAGATATTCAAATTAATATATAGGTGGAGAGACAGGGAAGAGGTAGAGAATGAAAGGGAAGGAGTGAGAGAGAATGAGAGATTGAGACGGAAGGATGGAGAGATGCAAATTGGGATTAGGTTGCAGGAAGGAATGCTAGGGATGGCAGCTAGGGTTGCTGGGATGCCAGGAGGACCAAGGATAATCCACAAGCAAAGTTAGTAGCTACATCAAACTACAAAGTACTGAGCAAAGACTGTCCATCGTCATGACACATTTCTCCTCATGTTCACTGCACATGACATCTGTTGTGTGTGCATTGCTAAATACAGAGCTGAGGACAGCAACAATTGATGCATCTTCAAGTAGAAATGTTCTGCCTTCTTCCCTCTCTTGCATGCTCTGAGTCATAAAGATAAGAGTTTGTATTTTTGGCAGATTTTTTTTTTTTATAATGATAACGACTTATTACTGGCAGCCCTTCCATTTCGTGGATGAGAACCAGGAAATGGTAAGATGGATGGAGGCCATACGAGGGAGGAATTTTCCAAACCAACTAAGACTTTGACTTTGAGGATCAATGCTTGGTCCAGCACAGCTGAAGATGCCTCTTATTGAGTCCAGAAGAAGAGAAGGGCCAAGGGGAATGTGACGGTGGAGCTCCTATTGAAATGTCTGCACAAGTCCAGAAACTATGAGGGAAAAATAATAATGGGCCCCCTTCCACCCTGATGGATTGTTTCTGTGCTCAGTACTGTGGTCAGGTTACCTTGCTGAAGTCGACACTGCTGCTTTCTCTACTGACCCCTGCTTTGGATTGCCTCGCTGACTTGGTAGCATCCAGGTTGTTGGGGACAGAGTTCGGGGACACCATTGGTCCTGAGAGGGACAGGGGGAGGGGAGGAGGGGAGGAGGAGCAGCAGAGGTCAAGATAGCGTTGATGGAGACAGTCAGTCGTGTGAGTACTTGAGGATGGTGGGAGGCAGAGACCTGTTGAGAATGGTTTGTGTGGTCCACCATGACATTTCATTTGAGATTTCTTTCTTGTCTCTTAACTCAGATTGCACTTTTGAAGTTGAACAACAGCAAAAGCAAAGAAAAAAAGTGTTTTTCTTGAAGATATTTGAATCTAATTTATGATAGACAACTACTTACTGTTTATGACATTAATTTTTTAACAGTCAGAGGGGCACAAAGATTCACAGGATCCTTCCTGGCAAGTCATACACCATCTCATGAAATGTCACACTCATGCACATTCACATGCACAGTGCACAGACGCCTTATTCAAGTTTTAAACTTCTCATGCCTTTTTCAGTGCGATATAATCATATTTGCATTCTGTCGGTAAGGAACAACGTATTGTTGCAGTGACGGCTATCCCCCAATTACTTGAAATAGAGAAACAATGTCCACAGAGACCTCAACAAAAAAGCAGCGACTTGGTAAAATGTTATTGCCAGAGTGGGCGTCTCAGAGGTATGTAAAGTTAGTATCCGTTTTTCCTCAACGTTTGAATGGGATGAACACAGACCTTTATCTTGTAAGGAGGGACCAGCAATATTATTTCAACTAACTGAAGCAATCAACTTCTAAAATGACGACCCATGGCTCAAATTGAAATGCAATGGACAGGTGTATAGTATAAGTTGATATAACATAAAAATATATTAAATCTGTAACGCATGAAAACACAAGAAGTTAAATTAGCTGGTGTTGACGTCTCCCTTTGTAACTGCAAGTAGGATTATTGTCTGCCAGACCAAAACCACTGCTTGCTAGATGTGATGGTTTGGTCTAGAGAGCCAAAGTAAACGTCACTTCCTGCTTCAGCACTGTACCATTTATGTCTGTCATTTATTTTCACATAGACATTTCGTAAAATGCTTATAAAAATAGTTTTACTTGTTCAAACCAAATGGTTCAGATATATTTAGAAACAGGAGAGATCCCATAACATTTCACTCCGACCAAAATGTTTTGGTCCGAGTGAATGGTGAATAGTTTGACCAAGTAAAACTATTTTTATAAGCATTTTACGAAATGTCTATGGGAAAATAAATGGCGGATGAAAATCTCTGGTAGAGTGCTGAAGCAGGAAGTGACGTTCACTTTGGCTCTCTATAGAGCTTGGAGATGGGGATGCCTCTCCATGCGGGAGGCGCTTCTGTTTTGCAAAGCTCTGCTGCTGATCGCTCCCCGTGTGTGACGCTGATGACTCTGGAGCTGAAGCTTAGCTTAGCATCCATATCATCCTCAACATAAAAGGTGAGTGAAGGTGTTGAAAATGCATGAGCGTACACCATCCTCGGCCTTCAGCCGTGCCGAGTGTTGAAGCCAAGGCAAGCCCCGCCCCCGGCCTGACTGGCTGTGTGATGTGAGCCACACAGGAAACAGGAAACGCTAGCACTTGAGGCGACATGAGCAGGAGATGAAAATGAGGGGATAATGTAGGTGAATCAAAAAACATCTGCACACTCCCCCTCTGCAATTCTGAAGTAACATTCCTTTGACCTGGTTTTGCCATTTTCCTTACTTTGCACAGCCATAATCACATTTCTGTATGAAGACGTAATCAACCAACCCATCATACAAAATAAATTAATGAAACATAATTTTGTCATTTGCTCCTTCATAATGTATCACAGCAGTTAATCCCCAAGTCGCTATGAAACGTCGCTGAATTTACGCCAGCATGTGGCTTGAAGTTGCCAGTGATCCTTCCCCCTTGACCAGTACCCTGAGGTCCAGTACCCTGGAGTCCATTACCCTGGGGTCCAGTACCCTGGACTCCAGTACCCTGAGGTCCAGTACCCTGAGGTCTAGTACCCTGGACTCCAGTACCCTGGAGTCCAGTACCCTGGGGTCCAGTACCCTGAGGTCCAGTACCCTGGGGTCTAGTACCCTGAGGTCCAGTACCCTGAGGTCCAGTACCCTGAGGTCCAGTACCCTGGAGTCCAGTACCCTGGAGTCCATTACCCTGGAGTCCATTACCCTGGGGTCCAGTACCCTGGGGTCCAGTACCCTGGAGTCCAGTACCCTGAGGTCCAGTACCCTGGAGTCCAGTACCCTGGAGTCCAGTACCCTGGGGTCCAGTACCCTGAGGTCCAGTACCCTGGAGTCCATTACCCTGGGGTCCAGTACCCTGGGGTCCAGTACCCTGGAGTCCAGTACCCTGGGGTCCAGTACCCTGAGGTCCAGTACCCTGGACTCCAGTACCCTGGGGTCCAGTACCCTGGACTCCAGTACCCTGGGGTCCAGTACCCTGGGGTAACCATGGTGGACGGTGAGTAGCTGTGACTGGTGAACGGGAGCGCAATCGCTCACATTCCCAACAAAGCCTCTTGGAATAAGGGAGGGATTAGCTTAGGTTTCATTTGCCAACACACTTCATTCAGGAAGATTAAGCCGCGGAATGCTCCCCCATGCCAGCTTTTTACACTGTGGCGTCACGGCTCTGCCTTGTTCATATGCTAACAAAGAGTCAAATACATACATCAAACACACACCATTAGGGGTGGGGGAAAAAATCGATTCACCTAAGTATCGCGATTTTTAATGTCACGATTTTTTGGATCGATCTTTTATTCCAGAATCGATAATCGCAAATTAAAAAAAAAAAAAAAAAAAAAAAAAATTTTTTTTTTTTTTTTTTTTTGGGTGCTTGCAGTCAGGCCACTCACTGAACAGCAGGCCAGGCGCCGCCTACTGGTTTACTAGTGGTTTTATTACTTTATTAGTTAGTCTGAAGTAATAATTACACTTCAGGGTTAAAGTGGGTGCATCTCATTGTAAAATTGGACCCAAATCTGGCTTCAAACGGCCCAAATTTCACGCGCGTTGGCCCATATCGGCCTGGCCTGCTTGGTATCTAATGCCCGGCCTGAATTATGATCCCAGTCCGCCCCTGTTTTTAACTATATCGCCCAGCCCTACTCATGATATATAATATACAGTCTCTAGTGTATGATTCAACTTTTCCCATGTTCTAATCTAGTGTAAAAAAGCAAACAAACTGAAAAAATAAAAGAAAAAAATAAACAAAAATCGCAATAAATCGTAATATCGAATCGCAATAATCGTAGAATCGCAATAATCGTGAATCGCAATATATATCGAATCGGCACCAAAGTATCGTGATAGTATCGAATCGCGAGATAAGTGAATCGGCACAGCCCTACACACCATCCACTCACTCCTACTTTCATATGCTAACAAAGAGTCAAATCCATACATACAACAACCACACACCATCCACTCACTCCTACTTTCATATGCTAACAAAGAGTCAAATCCATACATACAACAACCACACACCATCCACTCACTCCTACTTTCATATGCTAACAAAGAGTCAAATACATACATCAAACACACACCATCCACTCACTCCTACTTTCATATGCTAACAAAGAGTCAAATCCATACATACAACAACCACACACCATCCACTCACTCCTACTTTCATATGCTAACAAAGAGTCAAATCCATACATACAACAACCACACACCATCCACTCACTCCTACTTTCATATGCTAACAAAGAGTCAAATCCATACATACAACAACCACACACCATCCACTCACTCCTACTTTCATATGCTAACAAAGAGTCAAATCCATACATACAACAACCACACACCATCCACTCACTCCTACTTTCATATGCTAACAAAGAGTCAAATCCATACATACAACAACCACACACCATCCACTCACTCCTACTTTCATATGCTAACAAAGAGTCAAATACATACTACAACCACACACCATCCACTGACTCCTACTTTCATATGCTAACAAAGAGTCAAATACATACATCAAACCACACACCATCCACTCACTCCTACTTTCATATGCTAACAAAGAGTCAAATCAATACATACATCAACCACACACCATCCACTCACTCCTACTTTCATATGCTAACAAAGAGTCAAATCAATACATACAACAACCACACACCATCCACTCACTCCTACTTTCATATGCTAACAAAGAGTCAAATACATACATCAAACCACACACCATCCACTCACTCCTACTTTCATATGCTAACAAAGAGTCAAATCAATACATACATCAACCACACACCATCCACTGACTCCTACTTTCATATGCTAACAAAGAGTCAAATCAATACATACAACAACCACACACCATCCACTGACTCCTACTTTCATATGCTAACAAAGAGTCAAATACATACTACAACCACACACCATCCACTCACTCCTACTTTCATATGCTAACAAAGAGTCAAATACATACAACAACCACACACCATCCACTCACTCCTACTTTCATATGCTAACAAAGAGTCAAATACATACATCAAACCACACACCATCCACTCACTCCTACTTTCATATGCTAACAAAGAGTCAAATCAATACATACATCAACCACACACCATCCACTGACTCCTACTTTCATATGCTAACAAAGAGTCAAATCAATACATACAACAACCACACACCATCCACTGACTCCTACTTTCATATGCTAACAAAGAGTCAAATACATACTACAACCACACACCATCCACTCACTCCTACTTTCATATGCTAAGAGTCAAATCAATACATACAACAACCACACACCATCCACTCACTCCTACTTTCATATGCTGAGTCAAATCAATACATACAACAACCACACACCATCCACTCACTCCTACTTTCATATGCTAACAAAGAGTCAAATACATACTACAACAACCACACACCATCCACTCACCCCTACTTTCATATGCTAACAAAGAGTCAAATACATACATACAACCACACACCATCCACTGACTCCTACTTTCATATGCTAACAAAGAGTCAAATACATACATCAAACCACACACCATCCACTCACTCCTACTTTCATATGCTAACAAAGAGTCAAATACATACATACAACAACCACACACCATCCACTCACTCCTACTTTCATATGCTAACAAAGAGTCAAATACATACAACCACCACACACCATCCACTCACTCCTACTTTCATATGCTAACAAAGAGTCAAATACATACAACCACCACACACCATCCACTCACTCCTACTTGGGACTGGAAGCACAGGGCCTTTCTAACTAAAGGTGATAGGAAAAAAGATGTCGTTGGATCAAGCTGTCATGAGCTACTTTGCTACTGTAAGTGTTGTAAATGTATTAAAACAGGTTTGGCGGTAATCTACAATTGTTTCTACAACTATCTTTCTACTGTATAAAGAGAAGCATGTCAAGCAGTCAAATACATGGAGGAGTTATATCCTGTAATGGTGTAGTCTCGGTTTCCAGATGTTTGGTGAGCGGCGCCAACAGCGCCACCTAACCACCAAACGTCTGGGAATTTACTGTTCCAAATCTGGTTCATTGAGCCCGGCGAGAACGGCCGGCAGCAGACACGCCTACATTTATTATTAGAATTTTATTTGGTAGTGGCAATGCAATGTTTCATAGTTCCAATATAGAGCAAGACACTGATGTGCTGCAAA